>NW_021276953.1:0-1144 GCF_002162155.2 Triticum dicoccoides | reverse complement strand
ACTGCACAGACACACCTGACTCAAAACGCACACAAGTTTTTCATACGGACTCCGAATTGGGTGATTCTTTTTTTGTTGGAAACTAGATTTCGTGCACTTTCCAACCCAATTGGAATCACCTTCAAATTCGTCCGGAGCGTTGAGTTGTGGACGAAACAATCTGATGCTGCAGCAGAATCCGAGTCAAACTACAAGTCCAAAGGTGTTACATCACCTCCACTTGGGCCCATTGGCCTTGTACGACCTAGATTTAGTTTTAGGCTGCCTTGGGACGTCCTCCCACCTCCTTGGCCTCCACCCCTTGCTCCTATATAAGTAGATCCATCTAGTAACTTTTCCTTGGGATTTGTTTAGTTAAAAGTTAGCCAACGCAACTTCGTGTACTTCGTTTGTGTCCAACGACCAGACCAAGACCGCTTACGGATCCCCACCATTATCAATACCTCATATATATTTGCAATATTCAGATTGCTTTATCATATTCTTGCTCGTTCTTCAATTGCTTGCAGGAATAGACCTTCGTGGTCAGGCTGACCGTGCTTCCGGCATCGTCAGTAACCTCAGGAGATTGGTTTAGCGATTGCTAAGGCGCAACGTCGTGCACGTTTGTAGTCGGATCGTCAAAGTCGTCTCCACCAAATTGATAGTTATCATCTCATCGAAAGATCGGGACACCCCCGCCTTTATCAATATGGCATGATGCTGATTTTAAAGATGTAATGCAGAATTGTAAAGAAGAAAGAATGTGGAACAAGTTCGTCGTTAACGATGGATTTGTGTTTCGTGCTAACAAGCTATGCATTCCAGCTAGCTCCGTTCGTCTTTTGTTGTTGCAGGAGGCGCATGGAGGAGGATTAATGGGACACTTTGGCGTGAAGAAGACGGAGGACGTACTTGCTACACATTTCTTTTGGCCAAAGATGAGACGGGATGTTGAGCGTTTTATTGCTCGATGCACTACATGTCAAAAAGCTAAGTCACGACTCAATCCTCATGGTTTATATATGCCTTTGCCTGTACCTAGTGTTCCTTGGGAGGATATATCTATGGACTTTGTTTTAGGTTTACCTCGAACAAAGAAGGGGAGGGATAGCATATTTGTTGTCGTGGATAGATTCTCGAAAATGGCACACTTTATACCATG
>NW_021276952.1:0-992 GCF_002162155.2 Triticum dicoccoides | reverse complement strand
GAGAAATCCTGCCAACATGACATGGAGGGAAGAAGGAGACTCTAGAAGGGTCGATCTTCTCGAAGATCGAACAACTCACGGAATGAGACATAGGACCATCTCTCGGGTTGAGACACGAGATACACATCAAGAGGGGTGGAAAGAAACGGATGACGAAGGTTCACTAGGTAGACAACAATTTCACGCTTAAGAAGGTGGTAATCGATTGTCAACGTAGCGAGGAGTTGAGTTGCCATGAAACCACAACGAGACACCTTCGGAACCGTGACTCGTAGATATCTCCCCTTAAGTGGCAAAAAGAATTACCTTTGATTCAGAGATCATTGAAACTCTTTAAACCAGCCTAAGACAATTCTCGAGCGATCGTTTGGAGGGGGTCGGTAGAATGGCATACTCAAACTTGGATGATGTGGATTACCTTGTTGAAGACAACGTAATGGATGAGTTTCCTTATCACCGGAAATGGAAGAGACCCATGGTAGAATGGCATATTGGCGGTGCAAGCTGGGAACAAAATGCAAATGCTGAGAATAATTCTGGTAACTGGGGAAGAGCCCAACAATAGGGAGTGAATTCACTGTTTGAAGAGGTCATAGCATTGCCGAGGAAACTGAGAGTAATCCCAGTTAGAGCCGATGATAACACGTAACGCTTGTGCGTGCTCTCAAGAACTTGAGCATTTCCACATTCATCAAGGTTTTACCAACATCCGTGTCAAGGATCCTGGCAACACAACATACCACCATGATGAACAACGATGGACGAGGCAGATGCATAGGAAGATAACATCAACTCAGATTTCACCCTAGCGAGGCCAAGGAAACAAAATCTGGATGATCGACCGAGAGACATTTAGCACTCCGCTTCTAATGTTCTCCTTGATGTGCTGGTGTACCCATTCATAGATATGGTTTGATATCTAGAATCATCAAGTAAAAGGTCGGACTTCGGGAATACAAAAATCCATAGGGGCAACTAGGGAGTAAACCCTA
>NW_021276951.1:0-1270 GCF_002162155.2 Triticum dicoccoides | reverse complement strand
TGGCGTCGTCGTTAGGGGCTAATGACCCTGCTAATTAACCCTGTGACACTGACAGCAGGGCCCCACCTGCTAATTAATCATAGATTAGTTTCTGTTTAGTTTTTAACTAATCCTAGTGGCCCCACGCGTCAGCTTTGACTAAGCTGACGTGGCTGTTGACTGGGCCCACATGTCAGCGACACTAATCAGCCCCAGTCACTGACCAGTGGACCCCACTGGTCAGGTTTGACCTGAACCTGCCCTGTTGACCTGATGACGTCAAGGTGATGTCATGCTGACGCATTAAATGATTTTCTGGATTTAAAATAAATCAGAAAATCCAGAAAATGGTATAAACTTCTAAAATTCATAGAAATTCAACCGTAACTCCAAATTAAATAATTTATATATGAAAAATTATCAGAAAAATTCAAGGAATCCATCTGTACCACTTTCATGCATGTTAGAACAACTTATAGCTGCTGTTTAGCACAAATAAATTAAATGGCATTTGAATAATCACATATGGAGTTTGAATTTGAATCTTGTATTCAAACCAACTTCATTTAATCTGTTGCTAGTTGCATTAGCTCAAAACACATTCATTTTGCCATGTCATGATCATGCATCATATTGTGCATTGCATTGATTGTGTTCCCTTCTATGTTGCCGGTAATTGTCCCCTCTCGATAGACGTGATACCGATGATGTGATCGTTGACACTGATGAAGACTCAATGCTATCTTCAGAAGTGCCAGGCAAGCAAAAACCCCTTGTTCATTCCGATACAATCCTACTCTCTCGCTCCTGCTCTCTTTTACTGCATTAGGACAACACCGATTCATCTGTTACTTGCTGCGGTAGCTGAACCCCTTTATCCTTTGCATGACCTGTCATTGCCACAGTAAATAGATAAAACCCACTAGCATGAGTAGGAGTTGTTTGAGCCCTGTTGTGCCTACTCATTCATGTTTGTTTGTCATGCCTGCTACTGCTTAGAGTTGAGTCAGGTCTGATTCATCGGGGATGAATCAGAGGTGTGTGAACATGTCCTACTGAGTGTGAGCTAAGTGTGTGAACACGATTTGGTAAAGGTAGCGGTGAGAGGCCATGTAGGAGTACATGGTGGGTTGTCTCATTGCAGCCGTCCTTAGGAACTGAGTTCTGTGTTTGTGATCCATGACTCAGCTACTACCATACATTGGGCCCTGAAATATGACCCCGCTCGACTTCTTATTCACCCTAGTCCTCTGTCCAGGAGTTGCAAGTAGTTTCTGGTGTTTGTAGCTTA
>NW_021276950.1:0-819 GCF_002162155.2 Triticum dicoccoides | reverse complement strand
GAACTCATCTGTTACACGGGCACTTCAATGTTTTTTAAACTTATTTGAACTCCGGACTTCTTTTGTGTTCAGTATGTAGCATTCAAAGCGACGTCATCAATTTCCAACATGTTCTGACATCATTTGTTGTTTTTCGGTCATTCACCTTATTGTTTAGAGAGCTAAATGACCGTGAAATTGAAAATCACTACAAAATGAATTCTGGAAATGTTGAAACTTGGCATGGTACCATCATTTGACCCGCATAGCATGTGCGAAAGAGTAGAGAGGGTCACGGCATAAACTGGACGCACTTCGTGTACAAACTGGACAAACTCTTTCGGAGTATCAGGGTTTCGGACGAGAACTCATCTGTTACACAGGCACTTCAATGTTTTTTAAACTTATTTGAACTCCGGACTTCTTTTGTGTTCAGTATGCAGCATTCAAAGTGACGTCATCAGTTTCCAACATGTTCTGACATCATTTGTTGTTTTTCGGTCATTTACCTAATTGTTTAGAGAGCCAAATGACTGTGAAATTGAAAATCACTACAAAATGAATTCTGAAAATGTTGAAACTTGGCATGGTATCATCATTTCACCCGCATAGCATGTGCGAAAGAGTAGAGAGGGTCACGGAAAAAACTGGACGCACTTCGTGTACAAACTGGACAAACTCTTTCAGAGTATCAGGGTTTCTGACGAGAACTCATCTGTTACACGAGCACTTCAATGTTTTTTAATCTTATTTGAACTCCGGACTTCTTTTGTGTTCAGTATGCAGCATTCAAAGCGATGTCATCAATTTCCAACATGTTCTGACATCATTTGATGTTTT
>NW_021276949.1:0-1255 GCF_002162155.2 Triticum dicoccoides | reverse complement strand
ATGTCGTATAAGAAATAAATAATGGAACTGGGAAGCGTCCATTTTAATATGTTGCATTCTTTTTGTGGGAATGCAGTGTCCCCTCAATGCATTTCGGAGGTCCCTTGTGTAGCTAGTTCATGCGGTGACGAGTATGATTGGTATCATCCTTATATGGTAGAGAGCCCCCGCGTTGAGATGCAGTGGGGCACTATTGTGCGTGTTTACAGGTTATGTCAATGTAAACTGGATGGTTCTTTGATCATTTTAATAGTTGCGGTAATGGTGTATATATATCGCATTGACGCGGGTGATCATTGCATTCCTGCTTACAATAATGAATAAAAAAAGTCGCATACATAGTCCTATAGGGTGCCTCCTCTTCCGGTATGTACGGTTCATGCAATGCAAGCCAGAGGTTCCGTTGGTAGCATAGCTGGTTTGGTGATCAACGTTATGAATGGAATATATTAAAAACAAAATGCTCGGATTCATTTTTGAGTGGGCGGGGGGGTGCCCCCCCCCCCCGATTGTTCTTTATATGAACAGTTCCTAAAGTGAAATTTGTCGGTTCCCCTCCTTAGTTTAACTACGTGGTCAATGTCGTCCCTGTTTGAAAAGAGGGATTGGGAGCACCCCCGTCGTGTAATAGAGTTGATGCAATGATCAATGTTGTGAGATGTCGTGTATAAAAATAAATAATGAAGTGGTGGGCGTCCATTTGGATATATTGCTTACTGTCGTGGGAATGCAATGTTTTAGCAATGCATTTGGGAGGTTCCTTTCCGTAGCTACTTAATGCGGTGACCAACATGAACGCCATCATCCTTATACGGGTAGGAAGACACGCGTTGAGATCCAGATGGGCACTCATGTGTGTGTATACATGTTTGGGCAATGTAAAACAAATGGTTCTTTGAGCATTTTAATTGTTCCGGTAATGGTGTATATATATCGCGTTGACTGGGTGGGGGTGGGTGCTTTTCGTGATGTGGTTGACGCGGTGATCATCGCATTGCTCCTTATATAGATGACATTGATCACGTTGGTCATCGCGTCAACAAGCTTACCCAGGGGGACTGCCAAAGTGCATGGTCGGGACCGTGCATGCTCATAATGAGAGGCACCCTACGAAAACACACCTTCGATTTTTGTCATATGCGACGTTGACCGCTTGCATGTTCTTATAGATGTCCCCTCTTGGTTTATGCACGGTTCCTAATATGCAGTCTGGAGGTTCTTCTTGTTGTGACTAATGTGAATCATAACGAAAAAA
>NW_021276948.1:0-1875 GCF_002162155.2 Triticum dicoccoides | reverse complement strand
AGTCCACAAAACAGGCCAGAATAGGCCAAAACGGCGAGTGTTAATGTCATGCACGTAAGCGCATCTTGGGGTTCATCAACCAAGAAAATCGCTCCGGGACCCCAAAACGGTGAGTAATAGTCCATGAAACGGGCCAGAATCGGCCAAAACGGTGCGTGTTAATGTCATGCACGTAAGCGCACCTTGGTGTACATCAGTCAAGTAAATCGCTTCGGGACCCCATAACAGTGAGTAATAATCCATGAATCGGGCCAGAATCGGCCAAAACTGCGAGTGTTAATAACCTGCACGTAAGCGCACATTGGGGTTCAGTAACCATGAAAATCGCTCCGAAACCCCAAATCGATGTGTAATAACCCATGAAACAGGACAAAATCGCCCAAAATTGCGAGTGTTGAAGAACGACACGTAAGCACACCTTGGGCTTCAACAACCATAAAAATCGCTCCGAGACCCCAAAATGGTGAGTAATAGTCCACGAAACAGGCTATAATCAGCCAAAATAGCGAGTGTTAATGACATACACGTAAGTGCACCTTGGGGTTCAGTAACGGTGGAAATTCCTCCTTACCCCAAAACGATGAGTAATAGTCCATGAAACAGGTCAGAATCAGCCAAATGGGTGAGTGTTGATGAATGATACGTAAGCGCACCTAGGGGTTAAGCAACAATAAAAATCACCGGGACCCCAAAACGGTGACTAATAGGCCACAAAACAGGCCAGAATAGGCCAAAACGGCGAGTGTTAATGTCATGCAGGTAAGCGCACCTTGGGGTTCATCAACCAAGAAAATCGCTACGGGGCCCCAAAACGGTAAACGGGCCAGAATCGGCCAAAACGGTGTGTGTTAATGTCATGCACGTAAGCGCACCTTGGGGTACATCAGCCAAGTAAATCGCTTCGGGACCCCATAACGATGAGTAATAATCCACGAATCGGGCCAGAATCAGCCAAAACTGCGAGTGTTAATGACTTGCACGTAAGCGCACATTGGGGTTCAGTAACCATGAAAATCGCTCTGGAATCACAAATCGATGTGTAATAGCCCACGAAACGGGACAGAATCGGCCAAAATTGCGAGTGTTGAAGATCGACACGTAAGCACACCTTGGGCTTCAGCAACCATAAAAATCGCACCGAGACCGCAAAATGGTGAGTAATAGTCCACGAAACAGGCTACAATCGGCCAAAATAGCGAGTGTTAATGACGTACACGTAAGCGAACCTCGGGGTTCAGTAACCGTAGAAATTGCTGCTTACCTCAAAACGATGAGTAATAGTCCATGAAACGGGTCAGAATCGGCCAAAACGGTGAGTGTTGATGAATGATACGTAAGCGCACCTAGGGGTTCAGCAACTATAAAAAACGCCCGGGACCCGAAAACGGTGACTAGTAGTCCACAAAACAGTCCAGAATAGGCCAAAACGGCGAGTGTTAATGTCATGCACGTAAGCGCACCTTGGGGTTCATCAACCAAGAAAATCGCTTCGAAACCCCAAAACGGTGAGTAATAGTCCATGAAACGGGCCAGAATCGGCCAATACGGTGTGTGTTAATGTCATGCACGTAAGCGCACCTTGGGGTACATCAGCCAAGTAAATCGCTTCGGGACCCCATAACGTTGAGTAATAATCCAGGAATCGGGCCAGAATCGGCCAAAACTGCGAGTGTTAATAACCTGCACGTAAGCGCACATTGGGGTTCAGTAACCATGAAAATCGCTCCGAAACCCCAAATCGATGTGTAATAGCCCATGAAACAGGACAAAATCGTCCAAAATTGCAAGTGTTGAAGAACGACACGTAAGCACACCATGGGCTTCAGCAACCATAAAAATTGCTCCGAGACCCCAAAATGGTGAGTAATAGTCCAC
>NW_021276947.1:0-1173 GCF_002162155.2 Triticum dicoccoides | reverse complement strand
ATCCATGATTCAGCTACTACCACGCATTGGGCCCGAAACCAATGGACCCTCTCGGCTTCTTGATCACCCTTGTCCTCTGTCCAGGAGTTGCAAGTAGTTTCTGGTGTTTGTAGTATGCTGGAGGCCGTGGGCAGCGCTGACCGTAGGGGTGGGCTGTGATGCGGTAGGCACGTGGCACGGTGTACCGGGCGCCCGTTTGGTGTCTCGGGAACCCTGTTCACATCGTTTGGGGCTGTGAGCGAAACTCCGGCCGGATCTCCTCATGGATGGAACCCGAATAGGCGATAAACCTGGACTAGAGACTTAGGTGATTAGGTAGGTCGTGGCCGACACCCACGTTGGGCTTCCACTTGAAGGTTGCCGAGTACATGTCGTGTAAACGGCGGTAAGTGGTGAGAGCGTGTGTGAAGAAGTACACCCCTGCAGGGTTAACCTAATCTATTCGAATAGCCATGTCCGCGGAAAAGGACTTCTGGGTTGCTTATATCAGTTCATAGACAAGTGAAAGTGGATACTCTAAAATACGCAAGATAAGCGTGAGTGCTATGGATGGCATTCTCGTAGGGAGACGGGAGCGGATCCATAGTGGTGTATTGATATGGTGAATATGTGGACTCGTGTGCGCCACCTCAAAAGAGTTACTCGCAGTCGTAGTTCAGGATAGCCACCGAGTCAAAGCTGGCTTGCTGCAGTTAAACCCCACCATCCCCTTGTTGATAATGATGCATATGTAGATAGCTCTGATGTAAGTCTTGCTGGGTACATTTGTACTCACGTTTGCCTATTTATGTTTTTGCAGAGAGACTTCGGTCTCGCTAGTAGTTTCGCGTGGACTTCGACGTTTAGCTTGTTACCTCAGCTACGATCTTGTGCCTCGGCAGGATTTGGTAGATAGTCAGGCTTCTCAGCCTTTTTCATTTATAGATGTCTGTACTCAGACATGATAGCTTCCGCTTGTGCTTGATTTGTATGCTCTGAATGTTGGGTCATGAGACCCATGTTTGTAATATCTCGCTCCTCGGAGCCTATTGAATAGATTACTTGAGTCATAGAGTCATGTTGTGATGCCATGTTGTATTTGCACATATCGAGCATATTGTGTGTATGTTATTGAAATGCTTGGTATGTGTGGGATCTGACCATCTAGTTGTTTATCTTTAGTAGCCTCTCTTA
>NW_021276946.1:0-1373 GCF_002162155.2 Triticum dicoccoides | reverse complement strand
AGCGTGGAAGCAGCATTTACAATATGACATAGAGATTTGCGAAGTACATACGGATCTGAATATTGCAGACCTGTTTACTAAAACCTCTCTCAAGGAAAACATGATCAAACCCCAGAACTCATTAAGTCTAAATCACATGATGATGTGAACTAGTTTAATGACACTAGTAAACTCTTTGGATGTTGGTCACATGGCGATGTGACATGTGAGTGTTAATCACATGGCGATGTGAACTAGATTATTGACTCTAGTGCAAGTGGGAGACTGTTGGAAATATGCCCTAGAGGCAATAATAAATTGGTTATTATTATATTTCCTTGTTCATGATAATCGTTTATTATCCATGCTATAATTGTATTGATAGGAAACACAGATACATGTGTGGATACATAGACAACACCATGTCCCTAGTAAGCCTCTAGTTGACTAGCTCGTTGATCAATAGATGGTTATGGTTTCCTAACCATGGACATTAAGATGTCGTTGATAACGGGATCACATCATTAGGAGAATGATGTGATGGACAAGACCCAATCCTAAGCCTAGCACAAAGATCGTAGTTCGTATGCTAAAGCTTTTCTAATGTCAAGTATCATTTCCTTAGACCATGAAATTGTGCAACTCCCGGATACCGTAGGAATGCTTTGGGTGTACCAAACGTCACAACGTAACTGGGTGGCTATAAAGGTGCACTACAGGTATCTCCGAAAGTGTCTGTTGGGTTGGCACGAATCGAGACTGGGATTTGTCACTCCGTGTAAACGGAGAGGTATCTCTGGGCCCACTCGGTAGGACATCATCATAATGGTCATGTCTCACGTGGATGTGGATGCCGTGTACATGCATCTACTACCAGCTAGCTCAGAGTACTGTTCATTATTGGGGCTTGGTTGCCACGTGTTGAGTTGCTCGGAGAAGAAAAAGAGAGGGAGACGTTCTTGGGGAGCCCGACGTACGTACCACGTACGCACGCATCGCGCGGCTCATCGTGCGTCGATCGGTCAATCTGGCATGTATGTATGGTTCCCTTCCTCTTGACAGACGAACAAGATCAGACCAAGAAAACTCCAAGTAACTAGGTAAAATTAGACCCTATCCTATCACGCGTCTAATCACGCCCTGCCGTATTCGGTCCATTTCTGCCTCCTTGATTCCATCAGCGCTAACATCAGCACATACCGATCGGTTGGAAGCGAATCATTGACCTGACAGTCGTCGACTAAAACGCCGTTTGCGATTCCCAAATTAATTAGGCCCGCACGACCGATCCGGAGGCTGATGCCTTGTTCCGCCTACCCGCGCGTCCTTTTCCTAGCTGATTTATCCGTCGATCGTTCTGGGTCATCAGGTCATGGCATATTTTTTTTTTTTTT
>NW_021276945.1:0-1523 GCF_002162155.2 Triticum dicoccoides | reverse complement strand
TGGCATGCTTGTTATTTAAACTACTTATAAGGCCTTTATGTGGTGTCGCTCAGACGCCCGACTGTGGCATGCTTGTTATTTAAACTACTTATAAGCCCTTTATGTGGTGTCGCTCAGACGCCCGACTGAGGCATGCTTTAAATTATTATCCTTTCGAGGCGTCGCTTCAGACACCCGATCGGTGCATTCTATTTCAACTCCAGTATTTCCTATTCATGTTGTATATGAATAACTTGCTTACGTGCATCATGGATTGTATTTTGTGACTGACATTATGATCATAGAATATTTCAGAGCATGATTATCAATTGTTATATTATACCTGTGTTCATAATGTTTGCGAGTACATTCAAAAGTACTCACTGGCTTGTCCCTGGCTATTGTCTTGGCCAGATTTCTTGCATGGAGAGGAGTGTTGTGATGATAGCCCCGGAACCTACGCAATGGTGATAACAGTCTCGCGAAGATAGGAGTTATCCAGGTCAGCTGTTCCTGTGGGAAATGGAGTCCCATAAACGCTGATGAACTACAAACCGCTTCCGCCATCAACCACTAGAAACCTTGTGTTGTACTCATAGGCCAGAATGGTCTTGTACTACATATTATGTATTTTGCTTGGAGTTTCTGTATCAAGTTGGTGTCTCGCCAGCTAACAGTAATCCTGGGGCTGGTGAGCACAAGGGCCATTTTCTGGGAAATTAATATCCCAAAAATCCGGTCGTTACAACCTTGGTATCAGAGCCAGGCTGACCATTGGCTAATCCTATCTTAGCCAGGTCAATAAACTTAGACTAACCATTCCACCAGACCATAACCAAACCCCGGCCAAGCTTCTCGTGTAAGACAGCCACACAGTGACCCCGGTCGAGAGCGTTTGACCCAGCGAGTAATGGGTTATCTCCAGAGCCTCGCTGATTTAAATCCTCAGATCGCCATTGGCAGACCACTGAGGCCCGACCAGGAGAGGCGCATCCATCAACTAGTCAATCCGCTTCCCCCGATAGAAGAGGAGTGTGCCCCAGTACCAGAGACGTTTTCTCAGGACCCTGTCCATTTGCCGTTTTCATTGTAGGCATCACTGCTGTAATTATTGTCCCAGCAATTATTTATGTGTTGCAGCTTATGCTTGTACTCTAGGTTTGTGCTATGAGTAAACTATTTGGCTCCAGCTTATGGGAGTATTATTTTCAAAGCAGCCCTTAGCAAATCTCGAGGACGAGATTTTCCTTAAGGGGGGTAGTGTTGTAACACCCCAAAATTTTGACCTTGATTTATTGATTTAAAACTTTGCCTGGAAATTAAATTTTTATTTTCTGGCTTTATCTTTTAATTTCAGATCACTCTGTCCCTCTGAATTTTTGAGTTTTTCCCTTCTAGGTGGAAACTTTTCAACAATGTTGTTGGACTTGTATACTCTCACAAGAAACATTTCTTTTATCAGTGGATTTATTTCTATAATTATTTTTCCTGAACTTTATTTCTTTAAAAATGATTTTTCATAAGTTTTGGAGCCTCTATTGCAC
>NW_021276944.1:0-872 GCF_002162155.2 Triticum dicoccoides | reverse complement strand
AGTATGTCATCTACATATAATATGAGAAATGCTACAAAGCTCCCACTCACTTTCTTGTAAACGCAGGCTTCTCCATAAGTCTGTGTAAACCCAAACGCTTTGATCATCTCATCAAAGCGAATGTTCCAACTCCGAGATGCTTGCACCAGCCCATAAATCGAGCGTTGGAGCTTGCACACTTTGTCAGCATTCTTAGGATCGACAAAACCTTCCGGCTGCATCATATACAATTCTTCCTTAAGGAAACCATTAAGGAATGCCGTTTTGACGTCCATTTGCCATATTTCGTAATCATAGAATGCGGCAATTGCTAACATGATTCGGACGGACTTCAGCTTCGCTACCGGTGAGAAAGTCTCATCGTAGTCAACCCCTTGAACTTGTCGATAACCCTTAGCGACAAGCCGAGCTTTATAGATGGTCACATTTCCATCCACGTCTGTCTTGTTCTTAAAGATCCATTTATTTTCTATGGCTCGCCGCTCAACGGGCAAGTCAGTCAAAGTCCATACTTTGTTTTCATACATGGATCCTATCTCGGATTTCATGGCTTCTAGCCATTTGTCGGAATCCGGGCCCGCCATCGCTTCTTCATAGTTCGAAGGTTCACCGTTGTCTAACAGCATGATTTCCAAGACAGGGTTGCCGTACCACTCTGGTGCGGAACGTGTCCTTGTGGACCTTCGAATTTCAGTAGGGGCTTGATCAGAAGTATCTTGATCATTGTCATTAACTTCCTCTCTAGTCGGTGCAGGCACCTCAGGAACATTTTCTTGAGTTGCGCCATTTTCCGGTTCAAGAGGTAATACTTCATCAAGCTCTACTTTCCTCCCACTTACTTCTTTCGAGAGAAACTCTTTCTCCAGAAAGGA
>NW_021276943.1:0-2238 GCF_002162155.2 Triticum dicoccoides | reverse complement strand
AAAATCGCGGCGAATCCCTGGTATGCCTCCATGCCTATCGATCTCTTACGGTCATCCGCGTTTAGGAACACCAAATCGATGTGCTCTGCCGCTCCGCCGCGGACAGAGGAGGAACGGCGCGCGTTGACGGGTCTCCGCGGTGCCAAATCGCGGCGGGTCGACACGCCCCTCCACTAAGTTGATGAAATCGAGTAGCAGATGGTAGAAATTGTTTGGAGCACTTGTGAATTTGGAGATGGACGACGACACGGGGCATTTCGTGTTCCTAGGCTACTGGTGAACTGGGATTCGTAGGTTTCGAAGGCAAGCCTTGGGGCTGTAGTTTTTTGGTGTTGTAGATGTGGAGGTCGATCCTGATTAACGACTGACTTGCCTGAATATCGTTCATGTGTTGCCTGCGCAGGAGTGTTTTGACAGTGTTTTTGATTTAGTGTACGAGAATAATGCTTCTCTCATGTCAATGTTGCCTTTGTTTTGTGAGTGACTTGCCTGATATGGTTGATATGTTGCCTGCGCAGGTGTTTTTGACAGTGTGTTTTCATTTAGCGTAGGACAGTAATGCTTCTCTCATGTCAATGTTGCCCCTGTATTGTGAGTGACTTGCCTGACATGTTTCATGTGTCGCCTACGAAGGTGTTTTGAAAGTGTGTTTTTTTTGGTTTATTGTAGGACAGCAATGCCTGTCTCATGTTAATGTTGCCCTTGTTTTTGTGAGTGACTTGCCTGATATGGACCGTGTGTTGCCTACGAAGGTGGGTTTGACGGTGTGTTTTGATTTTCAGTGCAGGAAAGTAATGATTTAGCAATGGAAAATGCACATGTGACTTTGTTGTGTGTGTGTGTGACGTAGGAAGTAATCCAGTAGAGGGAGATTAATAGGGCTATTTGTAGGACAGTTTTAAGCATTTCACGAGGATTCATTTTGTGATTTTCTGTTCTATGCGCCTTTATTTGTTTTAGATTTTATAGGACATGTAGAGGAAGGGTAATAGGGCCAATTATAGGATAGTCCTAGGTGTAATATAGTGAAAATCAGATAGTTTACAACCCTTTTCACTGCCCACTTTTTGTAAGTTGCTGTTTGTTAAGTTCAGTAAGAATTTAGTAAAACGAAATTCGTTGGATGATATAGAGTTCTTTCAGAATCATTTTTCTAATGTGCTTTTTATGATGAATCTCACCGTTTTGTCTTTTAAATATGCAGCAGAAAATAGATGGCTGGGACAAGTCATAAGTCTAAACAGGATGGACCTGCTGGATCAAGTCATGACGACCTTGCATCTCATGGGAATGAAGAGCATCAAGCACAGGTGTGCACATGCTCAGGAAGTTTTATGTTCTTCCTGTACATAACAGAGTTTGTTTTTTTTCATTTTTTATTGATTTATGTGGTTTCCATCTCCCAGCCACGGAGCAGTGCACCAATAACTGGGCACAAGCGTATGAGAACTAAGGCAGTTGTCCATCGGGGGAAGCGACCTGATGATATCATTAGTACTGAGAATAGTAATGAGAGCCAAGCGGCAGATGCGGGGAATAAAAATGTTGAAGGTGCAGACGTCGAGCAGCCTCCAAAAGCAAAACGCCAGAAGACAGGAGGAACTGAGGTATTTTGCATAGTTGCCTCAGTTTCACTGAGCAGTTGCCCAGCAATGCTGCCTAAGTTGCCTATGTTGTGATGAACCTTTTTTCTTTTTTTGCTAATCCCCTGTTTATGTTTTTTCCTTATGCGCAATAGGGTCGTAGGAATAGGGCATCCCCTGCAAGGCTCTTCAAGTTGAACAAGGACTTGGTTCCTGACCAAAAGGGTGTCATCATCGGTAAAGAATTTGGTGGCATTCTGGACCTTGCAGCGAGTAGCATGCCCGGAGATCTCAGCCAGTGGATAATGAAGCATTACGACCCGGAGATTTCGCAGATAGTCACAGAAAGGGGGAAGATTCCTGTAGATGCTGCAAGTGTCCGTAGGATATGGGGTTTGCCCAACAGGGGTAGGAAGGTGTGCTTCGAGAATCGGCCTGAAATCACAAAGGCAATGTACAGTATTTACAACATCACATCCAAGAACTCCCCAACCCTCACAGAATGGTGCAAGATGATCGTTGACATGGGAGGATCTCATGATGATGATTTTGTCCGCGCTTGGCTAGCTCTTGTTTTTTCATGCTTCCTTGCCCCTTCAACTAGTTTGAGTATTTCCCCAAAGAGCTTTCTGGCGGTCATGGATGTCAATGGAAT
>NW_021276942.1:0-1853 GCF_002162155.2 Triticum dicoccoides | reverse complement strand
ATAGAAGCTTCAAGTCAAGGTCCTACAATGACAAAAGATCTTCTAGTCGAGAGCGAAACTGCTACAGTTGTGGAAGACCCGGACACTATTCCAATGAGTGTACGACTCCCTACAAGAGAAGAGAAGATTCTCCAAAAAGAAGAAGCAAAGAATCACCACCAAGAGAGAGAAGGAGTAGAGATGATCGTTATGAACGAAGATACTCACGGAGAAGCAAGGATTCGGAAAGGAAGGAAAAATCATCAAGGAGCTACACAAAACGAAGACATCAAGCTCATGTTGGTGAATGGGTATCCGGCTCTGACTCCGACAGCCACTCCGAGAGAAGTTATCACTCCGACTCCGAAGATACTCAAGATGAAGGTGTTGCCGGTCTAGCACTTGTGTCAACCAACTCCTACGACATATTTGACTCACCAAATGAAGGAATTGGAAGATGCTTCATGACCAAAGGTCCTAAGGTAACACACCCCGAGTATGTTGATTTCAATAGTGATGAAGATGACTTGTTAGGTGATGATTTGCTTGTTGACAACTCTAGTGATGAATACTATGATGAAACGTCAATTAATCATGCTAATCAAGATAAAACGAATGACAATGATAAGGATAAGATTGAGGCTCTAACTAAAGAACTAAACACTCTTAAGTTAGCTCATGAAACTATCTTCGAAGATCATCAAGAACTTTTAAGAGCTCATGAGAAATTACGCTTTGAAAAGCTCAATCTTGAGCAAGAGCATGAGTTCTTAAAAGCAATCAATGATGATCTCCGCAAGAAAAGTTCTCCTTACATTGCCAAGCGTTTACTCTTATCCACTTACATGCCTCAAGTCAAGTCTAGTAACAAGAACAAGAAAGATTCTTCCTCTAGCAGTAACAATGATCATGCTAAATCCAATATTGTTGCTTCTAGTAGTTCTCTTGATTCCACTAATGATTCTCTTAGCCAAGTTACACTTGAGCAAGAAAATAGCTTATTGAAGGGAATTATAGAGAAAGGAGTGTACAAAAGCCTTGCCAAGAGTAAGCAATTCGAGGAAATTGTGCGCAAGCAAGGAATGCACCGGAAGAATCAAGGTGTTGGTTTTGAACGAAAGTTCAATGCCAATGGAGTTGAGTGGGAAGAAGATCAATACCCCAAGACAAAGTTTGTTCCTCAACAAGAGAAGTATGATACTTGTTTCAAGGGGACACAAGCTCAAGATGATCTTCCACCACAAGACTACAAGCAAAAAGGCAAGGACAAGCTTCAAGAGGAAATTGATGCATTTGAAGAAGCTCCTAAGACCTTAGTCAAGTGGATTCCCAAGACTACTTCAAGTTCCACTTCATCAAGTATGACTACAACTCCAAGGATTCCCATCAAGATGGTGTGGATCCAAAAGAAGAAGAACTAAAGAGTTCTTGAGGGTGACTCCGCCAACATACTTCACTCTTATCATTTTGGCAAGAACAAGTGCAATCAACTTCCACATCTTGCACTAGTTCAAGGAGTCACAAACCCTCTTGTTGGTAAGACAAGGGACAAGGTAACCTAAAAGTTTTCATGGACATCATCTTGTGTGTGCGTCACTCTATGTCTATGGATATCCTTGTTTGTTCCTTGTGGGACTAACCCATGTAGGTATTGAAAGTGCAATTCACTCAAATGGATAGCTCCAAGTGATCTACATCAACATTGAGCATCCACATCTTCAACATCTACATGAAGTCATCATCGACAAAACCCGAGGTTAGTTCATCCCTCTAAGGGGGGATATCACATCTAGGGGGAGCTTTACTCTAAGACTTGAGCTAAAGCAACTCTAAAGATGTGAACACAACAATGCTTTATGTAAAAGTGGTAACCC
>NW_021276941.1:0-863 GCF_002162155.2 Triticum dicoccoides | reverse complement strand
AATGATGTGATCTCGTTATCAATGACATCCAATGTCCATAGTCAGGAAACCATGACTATCTGTTGATCAACGAGCTAGTCAACTAGAGGCTTACTAGGGACATGTTGGTGTCTGTTATTCACACATGTATTACGATTTCCGGATAACACAATTATAGCATGAATAAAGACAATTATCATGAACAAGGAAATATAATAATAATGCTTTTATTATTGCCTCTAGGGCATATTTCCAACAGTCTCCCACTTGCACTAGAGTCAATAATCTAGTTACATTGTGATGAATCGAACACCCATGAAATTCTGGTGTTGATCATGTTTTGCTCTAGGGAGAGGTTTAGTCAACGGATCTGCTACATTCAGGTCCGTATGTACTTTACAAATCTCTATGTCTCCATCTTGAACATTTTCACGAATGGAGTTGAAGCGACGCTTGATGTGCCTTGTCTTCTTGTGAAACCTGGGCTCCTTGGCAAGAGCAATAGCTCCAGTGTTGTCACAGAAGAGCTTGATCGGCCCCGATGCATTGGGTATGACTCCTAGGTCGGTGATGAACTCCTTCACCCATATTGCTTCATGTGCTGCCTCCGAGGCTGCCATGTACTCCGCTTCACATGTAGATCCCGCCACGACGCTCTGCTTGCAACTGCACCAGCTTACTGCCCCACCATTCAAAATATACACGTATCCGGTCTGTGACTTAGAGTCATCCAGATCTGTGTCGAAGCTAGCGTCGACGTAACCCTTTACGACGAGCTCTTCGTCACCTCCATAAACGAGAAACATTTCCTTAGTCCTTTTCAGGTACTTCAGGATATTCTTGACCGCTGTCCAGTGTTCCTTGCCGGGATTACTTTGGTACCT
>NW_021276940.1:0-1239 GCF_002162155.2 Triticum dicoccoides | reverse complement strand
TTCTACTTCTATGACTAACGTTTAGCAATAAAGTAAAGTAGTTTACATGACGTTATTCAATGACACGCAGGTCATACAAAAAATAATGACAACTCCTATGGCTCCTGCCGGTTGTCATACTCATCGACATGCAAGTCGTGAATCCTATTACAAAGAACATGATCTCATACATCACAATTCATCATTCATCACAACTTCTGGCCATATCACATCACATGATCAATCGCTGCAAAAACAAGTTAGACGTCCTCTAATTGTTGTTGCATCTTTTACGTGGCTGCAATTGGGTTCTAGCAAGAACGTTTTCTTACCTACGAATCACCACAACGTGATTTTGTTAACTTCTATTTACCCTTCATAAGGGCCCTGTTCATCGATTCCGCTCCAACTAAGGTGGGAGAGACAGACACCCGCCAGCCACCTTATGCAACTAGTGCATGTCAATCGGTGGAACCGGTCTCACGTAAGCGTACGTGTAAGGTTGGTCCGGGCCGCTTCATCCCACAATACCGTTGAGCAAGAAAAGACTAGTAGAGGCAAGTAAGATGACAAAATCCACGCCCACAACAAAGTTGTGTTCTACTCGTGCAAAGAGAACTACGCATAGACCTAGCTCATGATGCCACTGTTGGGGAACGTTGCAGAAAATTAAAATTTTTCCTACGGTTTCACCAAGATCCATCTATGAGTTCATCTAAGCAACGAGTCTAGGGAGAGAGTTTGCATCTACATACCACTTGTAGATCGCGTGCGTAAGCTTGCAAGGTGATGATGTAGTCGTACTCGACGTGATCCAAATCACCGATGACCAGCGCCGAACAGACGGCACCTCCGCGTTCAACACACGTACGGGATGGGAGACGTCTCCTCCTTCTTGATCCAGCAAGGGGGAAGGAGAGGTTGATGAAGATCCAGCAGCACGACGGCGTGGTGGTGGATGCAGGGCGTCACAGCAGCAGGGCTTCGCCGAGACTACGAGGGAGAGACGTAACGGGGGGAGGTGGAGGCGCCAGGGGCTGGTGTATCAAGTCCCTCCTCTCCCCCACTATATATAGGGGTGCCAGGGGGGCGCCGGCCCTAGTAGATGAGATCTACTAGGGGGGGCGGCGGCCTAGGGGAGGTTTCCCTCCCCCCCAAGGCACCTAGGGGTGCCTTCCACCACTAGGACTCCTCCTAGGGGGAAACCCTAGGCGCATGGGCCTATAGGGGCTGGTGCCCTTGGCCCATGATGGCCAAGGC
>NW_021276939.1:0-938 GCF_002162155.2 Triticum dicoccoides | reverse complement strand
TCCAATGTAACGAGGAGCCAATTTGCCTTTGATACCGAAACGATGGGTTCCCTTCAGAGGGGTGACCCGAAGATAAGCCTTCTCGTCAACCTCGAAAGTCATAGCCTTATGTTTTCGGTCATATTGACTCTTTTGACGGGATTGGGCTGTTTTCAACTTTTCACGAACGATACGAACTTGCTCTTCTGCTTCCTGAATCATGTCCGGGCCAAAGAATTGTCTTTCCCCGGTCTCTGACCAGTTAAGGGGTGTTCGACATCGTCGTCCATAGAGAACTTCAAAAGGGGCTTTACCTAAGCTAGATTGATAGCTGTTGTTGTAAGCGAATTCGGCAAATGGAAGGCACTTCTCCCAGTCCATTCCGAATGAGATAACAGAGGCTCGAAGCATGTCTTCTAGAATTTGGTTGACGCGTTCCACTTGACCACTCGACTGAGGGTGGAAAGCGGTGCTAAAGGAAAGATGGGTTCCCATAGCATTTTGGAAACTTTCTCAAAATCGAGAGGTGAAAAGACTTCCTCGATCCGAGTTAATTTCCAAAGGAACACCATGGAGAGACACTATTCGGGAGATGTACAAATCTGCCAGCTGACTAGCGGTTATACTCTCACGAACAGGTAAGAAGTGGGCTACTTTGGAAAGACGATCGACCACGACGAAAATAGCATTATTCCCTCTCTTGGTCCTGGGAAACCCGGTAATGAAATCCATACCAATTTTATCCCATTTCCATTCAGGAATAGCTAAGGGTTGAAGGGTGCCAGCAGGCCGTTGATGCTCTGCTTTTACACGACGACAGACGTCGCAATTTGCAATATACTGAGCAATTTCTCTCTTCATCCTAGTCCACCAGAACCTCTGGCGTAGGTCCTGATACATCTTAGTACTACCGGGATGAATAGTGAGAGGAGATTCATGAGCTTCCTTAAGGATTAATC
>NW_021276938.1:0-2102 GCF_002162155.2 Triticum dicoccoides | reverse complement strand
AAAAAAAATACGCAATTGATATATAGTTTTCCTAGTGGGTAGGTCAATGGAATCTATTATATATTCCATTGTACGCTAATTAGAAAATAGAGAAGTAGTAAAGAAAATGTCATAAAAATTAGAAGCATCTGACCTTTAATATTTTATATCAGAAAAAGACAACCATTAGATATACGTTGCCGAAGGATTACCACCAATGTCATCCTCTCTAAATTATTCAACATTGTCATTAGAAAAACTTTTACAGTAAAAAACTAAAGGAGGAGATAAAAAAAGAGATCCGATTAAACAATTAATTAAGGTTTTCACTACAAATCAAACATTAGATTTTTGAGCATGGCAAACTGAACGCCCAAGATGGCAAATTATGTTGTCGTGGGGATGGCCATGATTGATAAAGGAGATTGCCATCCTAGTCATAACATAATTTACCATAACAATTTTTTGATTCGCGAAGCTTAAAAGTCTAACGTTCTTTAGCCCGAGAGAACAGACACGCGTAGGAAGCCTTAGAGAACCAGATCGGGGGCAGATTGCAATAACCCAATTCTTTGATGAGTGCAACTGCGTCTTGAGTGCACCTTAAATTGTTTACCCCAATTCTTTGGTAAGTATAGCTGCTCCCTGGGTGCAGCTTAAACTTTTTAATAGTTAAAGAGCATACGGCCAAATGGTGATCCACATTATCCAAACGGATGTATAATTGAAGTTGAGGTGTACAATTTTAGTTGCCGCGAGCGAGCGCCTTGATCTGCTACACCTTGGTTTGATTACCTCCTATCACTAGCCTGGAGCGCTGTTGTGTATCGATGTCATCAACAATGGTTCCGGCGACCTCCTTGCCTCCCCTTTTGTAGGTACCCATTTTGCGTGACTATGTCCGGTCTAATCATGCAGCGGATTAACTAATCATGTTAGTTTCCCAAACGGTTCGATTTTCTAGATATTGCACTAATCTGTGGTTGCAATTTGGATCACCGGATGAGAAGGTCAAGAGGTTACAAGCAAATGTCATACCTTTTGTTGTATTCTAAGCGAAGAGGATGGAGCAACTGGCAACTGGCAATTGTGTCCTTGTAAATGAGATGGGAGAGAACAGTCCGATGAAAGAGATGGGGAACTAAATAGAAGCTGGCCGACACAATCTCTACCTGATTTCCTAGGTATCATGATCATATTATATAAATATTATCTGCTCTAGAAAGTTGCAAGTGAATACCTTATTGCATTGCCTTTTGCTTCTGAATAACAAAATTTATTACATCATTGCAATTAGACTTGAACCTATGGAGGCCAACATTGGATAACGCCTGATCATATTAGAGGAGAAACAATATTATGTCTTCTGTACAAATGAGGTTGTTGATATCACTAGATAGAATGTCATTTCTTAAAAATTATGGCCAATGCGCTCAATATGAACATATATTAAAGGAGTAGTAGTATTATGACTAAATAAAAATGATATCTTTTATATCACTGGATAGAATGAAATTTCTTAAAGCGGCTGCAAATATTTGTTTTTCTAAAATTATTGAACTACACTCAGCATAGATAGACCGGTACTAGAGTCTAGATACCACCTCAAGTTGGATCAAAATTGACGAAAGCAACATATGTCTCTCATTTAGCAAAATGTGTGGATTGCTTGATAGCTCAAAGTTCACGTACATGCTTGCTTTTACTATCTCTGTCGTATCCTAAACAGGAAAATTTGTTATTACTTTTTCCCTACAGCATGAACAGAATGTGTACATTTATACATACTGTCACCTCAATACATTGCTCCTAAAAGTAATTGAGTTACTATATTGTTACACATAACCTTGAGATAATTTAAAATTTAAGTTTATGTAGTCCACATATTTAGTTAACGCACTAGTTACTATATGGTTTAACTTTTTTCGATTTTTTTGCTATTTGTTTTAGTTTTACTGTTCATCGTGGGGGTGCAATGTACTTAGATGTAGCCACTACTTTTCCATTTATTACTATATGTTATTGTCACTTACTTTACCTGGTCTGTAACTCTTTTCAGGAGCATGGATCATATTTTTTTATGGTGCCATCATTTTTTGGAGGCAGAAGGTTATTGC
The DNA here is from genome assembly GCF_002162155.2 of Triticum dicoccoides. Taxonomy (NCBI): domain Eukaryota; kingdom Viridiplantae; phylum Streptophyta; class Magnoliopsida; order Poales; family Poaceae; genus Triticum; species Triticum dicoccoides. Next base: position 6 of record NW_021276938.1, on the reverse strand, counting down.
TCTATT
>NW_021276937.1:0-4567 GCF_002162155.2 Triticum dicoccoides | reverse complement strand
CCTTTGAATTAATTCAATAACTATTTGCGTTGGATATATATTTTTATATAATTAATATATGTCCAATAATTCTGGAACATTTTATGTGATTTGGTATATTTTAGTTCTAGCCACATAATTATTTTCAGGATTTTATAAAATGGTTTGGTGTTTAAACTAAACCCAAAACAAATAGCAGAAATAGAAAAGAAAATAAAAGAAAGAGAGAGAGGAAGGACTGACCTGCCCTACCTGGCCCATCCCTGTAGCAGCCCAGCTGGGCAAAGCTAGCCCGACCCACCAGGGGCAGCACTGTCTTCTTCCTCTTGCGAGGAGGAGAAGCAGTTGCGTGCCCGGCGCGCAGGCGAGCCGCGCCAGCTCCTCCCTGCCTGCCTGACTGCCCCCTCGTCGCCCTGGACGCCTTCCGTGATGCCACGCAACCCCCCGACCCCTCTGGCCTGTCCACTTCTCCTCTCCCTCTCCTCTGCCCCTTCTCCAGCAGCCGCCCGAGAGCCACCCAGCTCGCGCTGCTGCCCGCGTGACCACCGTACCTCCCTCGCCCTCCCACTGCGCCAAGAAACTCCGCCGATTCGTCCTCGACGTCCCCACCGACCCACGCGTCGCCGGACGCCCCGAACACCTGCACCGCCATCTTCTTCAACCTCGGGTTGACCGAGATCGCCGTCGTCCGTACGTCCCGTCAGGCCGCCCCCGAGCTCGCCGTCTCCTTCATTCGAACCGCCGTGAGCCCCTGCCTCTTTTCCCCTCTCTCTCGTTCTCTTTTCCTCGCCATAGCCGCCGCTTCGCCGACGACCGAATCGCGCCGCCGCCTCTCCACGCCGCCGTTGTGGCCACGGCCACGCGGGCTCGAACCGAGCGTGTCGCCGCGTTTGCCACGCCCCCAGGAACTCGCAGCACCCCTTCGCACCCCCTACCGTGCCTCATAGCGCCAAACCCGAGCACGCCCGAGCTCCGGCCGTCGCTGCCGAGCTCGAGGCCATCGTCTCCAGCCGCCCTAGTTGCTGCTGATTGCTGCAACGAGCGCGGGTGAGCTCCAGCTCTCCGTAGCCGCTCTCCGCCGTCCATTTGGACGCTGGAGGAGCGAGCCCGAGCCCTCCGCCGCGCCTGTTGCCACCGGCGACGAGCCGCCGGCTGGTTAGGCCCTGTTGACCAGGGGTTTGACGTCTCCTCAGTCAATAAAAGGTGGGGCCAGCCTCCTGTTAATTTGTTTAGTTTATCTAACTTAATTAGCCCCTGTTTCACTGACATGTGGGCCCTAATGTTTAATTAACCGACTAATTAATTAATTAGGTTAATTAAGCTCTGTTAAATCGCCCTGAAGCTGACACACGGGTCCCACACGACAGGTTTGACTTTGGTCAACCCTGTTGACTTGCTGATGTCACACAAGCATCATGCTGACGCAGTAAAGTATTTCTAGAATTAAAATAAATCAGGAAATGATTTATAAATTTCAGAAAATGCCCCAAACTTCTAAAAATCATAGAAAAATAACCGTAACTCAGAATGAAATAATTTATATATGAAAAATGATCAGAAAAATCCAATCTATCCATCTGTACCATTTTCATGCAAATTAGAACAACTTATGACTACTGTTTAGGACAATTAAATTAAATGGCATTTAAGAAATCACATATGGAGTTTGAATTTCAATCTTTGATTCAAACCAATTTCATTTAATCTGATTGCTAGTTGCTGTTGGGGAACGTAGTGATTTCAAAAAAATTTCCTACGCACACGCAAGATCATGGTGATGGTATAGCAATGAGAGGGGAGAGTGTTGTCCACGTACCCTCGTAGACCATAAGCGAAAGCGTTATGACAACGTGGTTGATGTAGTCGTACGTCTTCACGATCCGACCGGTCCAAGCACCGAACGTACGGCACCTCCGTGTTCAGCACACGTTAAGCTCGATGACGTTCCCCGGGCTCCAATCCAGCAAAGTGTCGGGGATGAATTCCGTCAGCACGACGGCGTGGTGACGATGATGATGTTCTACCGGCGCAGGGCTTCGCCTAAACTCCGCGACGATATGACCGAGGTGGAATATGGTGGAGGGGGCACCGCACACGGCTAAGGAACGATTCGTAGATCAACTTGTGTGTCCTAGGGATGCCCCCTCCCCTGTATATAAAGGGGGAGAGGAGGAGGGGGCCGGCCAAGGGGAGAGGCGCGCCCTAGGGGGGGCAATCCTACTCCAAGTAGGTTTGCCCCCCCCCTTTCCTATTAGGAGTAGGAGAGGGAAGGAAGAGAGGGGAGGGAACAAGGAAAGGGGGGGCCGGCCCCCCTCCCAATTCGGATTGGACTTGGGGGGGGGGCGCCCCCTCCTTTGCTCCTTCTCCCTCCTTTCCACTAAGGCCCAATAAGGCCCATATACTTACCGGGGGGTTCCGGTAACCTCCCGGAGCTCCGGTATATTCCCAATCTCATCCGGAACCTTTCCAGTATCCAAATATATCCGTCCAATATATCAATCTTTATGTCTCGACCATTTCGAGACTCCTCGTCATGTCCGTGGTCACATCCGGGACTCCAAACAAACTTTGGTTCATCAAAACTTATAAACTCATAATAAAACTATCATTGTAACGTTAAGCGTGCGGACCCTACGGGTTCGAGAATTATGTAGACATGACCTAGAACTATTCTTGGGCAATAACCAATAGCGGAACCTGGATGTCCATATTGGTTCCTACATATTCTACGAAAACTTTATCGGTCAAACCGCATAACAACATACGTTGTTCCCTTTGTCATCGGTATGTTACTCGTCCGAGATTCGATCGTCAGTATCCAATACCTAGTTCAATCTCGTTACCGGCAAGTCTCTTTACTCGTTCCGTAATACATCATTTCATAACTAGCTCATTAGTTACAATGCTTGCAAGGCTTAAGTGATGTGTATTACCGAGAGGGCCCAGAGATACCTCTCCGACAATCGGAGTGATAAAACCTAATCTCGAATTATGCCAACTCAACATGTACCTTTGAAGACACCTGTAGAGCACCTTTATAATCACCCAGTTACGTTGTGACGTTTGGTAGCACACAAAGTGTTCCTCCGGTAAACGGGAGTTGCATAATCTCATAGTTACAGGAACATGTATAAGTCATGAAGAAAGCAATAGCAACACACTAAACGATCAAGTGCTAGGCTAACGGAATGGGTCATGTCAATCCCATCATTCTCCTAATGATGTGATCCCGTTAATCAAATGACAACTCTTTTGTCCATGGCTAGGAAACATAACCATCTTTGATAAACGAGCTAGTCAAGTAGAGGCATACTAGTGACTATATGTTTGTCTATGTATTCACACATGTATCATTGTTTCCGGTTAATACAATTCTAGCATGAATAATAAACATTTATCATGATATGAGGAAATAAATAATAACTTTATTATTGCCTCTAGGGCATATTTCCTTCAGTCTCCCACTTGCACTAGAGTCAATAATCTAGATTACATAGTAATGATTCTAACACCCATGGAGTCTTGGTGCTGATCATGTTTTGCTCGTGAGAGAGGCTTAGTCAACGGGTCTGCAACATTCAGATCCGTATGTATCTTGCAAATCTCTATGTCTCCCACTTGTACTTGGTCCCGTATGGAATTGAAACGTCTCTTGATGTGCTTGGTCCTCTTGTGAAATCTGGATTCCTTTGCCAAGGCAATTGCACCAGTATTGTCACAGAAGATCTTCATTGGTCCCGATGCACTAGGTATAACACCTAGATCGGTAATGAACTCCTTCATCCAGACTCCTTCATTTGCTGCTTCCGAAGCAGCTATGTACTCCGCTTCACATGTAGATCCCGCCATGACGCTTTGTTTAGAACTGCACCAACTTACAGCTCCACCGTTTAATAAAAATACGTATCCGGTTTGCGATTTAGAATCGTCCGGATCAGTGTCAAAGCTTGCATCAACGTAACCATTTACGACTAGCTCTTTGTCACCTCCATATACGAGAAACATATCCTTAGTCCTTTTTAGGTATTTCAGGATGTTCTTGACCGCTGTCCAGTGATCCACTCCTGGATTACTTTGGTACCTCCCTGCCAAACTAATAGCAAGGCACACATCAGGTCTAGTACACAGCATTGCATACATGATAGAGCCTATGGCTGAAGCATAGGGAACTCCCTTCATTTTCTCTCTATCTTTTTCAGTGGTCGGGCATTGAGTCTGACTCAATTTTATACCTTGTAATACAGGCAAGAACCCTTTCTTTGCCTGATCCATATTGAACCTTTTCAACACTTTATCAAGGTACGTGCATTGTGAAAGTCCAATCAAGCGTCTTGATCTATCTCTATAGATCTTGATGCCCAATATGTAAGCAGCTTCACCGAGGTCTTTCGTTGAAAAACTTTTATTCAAGTATCCTTTTATGCTATCCAGAAATTCTATATCATTTCCAATCAACAATATGTCGTCCACATATAATATTAGAAATGCTACAGAGCTCCCACTCACTTTCTTGTAAATACAGGCTTCTCCAAAAGTCTGTATAAAACCATATGCTTTGATCACACTATCAAAGCGTTTATTCCAACTC
>NW_021276936.1:0-1525 GCF_002162155.2 Triticum dicoccoides | reverse complement strand
AATGTCTTAATTGTGTGCCAAAACTCGTAACTCAGATATTCATCTCTATGATCATATCATAGACATTTTATCCTCTTGTCACAATGATCTGCTACTTCACTCTGAAATTACTTGAACCATTCAATAATTCAGACTTGTGTTTCATCAAGTAAATATACTCAACATTTAATCGAATCATCTGTGAAGTAAGAACATAATGATATTCACTGCATGCCTCAGCACTCATTCGACTGCACACATCAAAATGTGTTACTTCCAACAAGTTGCTATCTTGTTCCATCTTACTGAAAATGAGGCTTTTCAGTCATCTTGCCCATGTGGTATGATTTGCATATCTCAAGTGATTCAAAATCAAGTGAGTCCGAACGATCCATTTGCATGGAGTTTCTTCATGCATATACACCAATAGACATGGTTCGCATGTCTCAAACTTTTCAAAATGAGTGAGTCCAAAGATCCATCAACATGGAGCTTCTTCATGCGTTTTATACCATTATGACTTACATGGCAGTGCCACAAGTAAGTGGTACTATCATTACTATCTTATATCTTTTGACATGAAAATGTGTATCACTACGATCAAAATTCAATAAACCATTCCTTTAGGTGCAAGAGCACTTATTCAGGTTTAATACTAATCTTGATGGTAGAGGGAGCATGCGATGTTAGATCACATCAAACTTGGAAACACTTCCAACACGTATCGTCAGCTCACCTTTAGCTAGTCTCCTTTTTATTCCGTAGCTTTTATTTCGAGTTACTAACACTTAGCAACCGAACCGGTATCTAATACCCTGGTGCTACTAGGAGTACTAGTAAAGTACACATTAACATAATGTATATCCAATATACTTCTATCGACCTTGCCAGCCTTCTCATCTACCAAGTATCTAGGGTAATCTTGCTCCAGTGGTTGTTCCCCTTATTACAGAAGCACTTAGTCTCGGGTTTGGGTTCAACCTCGGGTTTCTTCATTGGTGCAGCAGCTGATTTGCCGTTTCATGAAGTATCCCTTCTTTCCCTTGCCCTTCTTGAAACTAGTGATTTCATCAACCATCAACAATTGATGCTCCTTCTTGATTTCTACTTTTGCGATGTCAAACAACGCGAATACCTCAAGGATCATCATCTCTATCCTTGATATGTTATAGTTCATCACGAAGCTCTAGCAGCTTGGTGGCAATGACTTTGGGGAAACATCACTATCTCATCTGGAAGATCAACTCCCACTCGATTCAAGTGATTGTTGTACTCAGACAATCTGAGCACAAGCTCAACGATTGAGCTTTTCTCCCTTAGTTTGCAGGCTAAGAAAATCGTCGGAGGTCTTATACCTCTTGACATGGGCACGAGCCTGAAATCCCAATTTCAGCCCTCGAAACATCTCATATGTTCCGCGACGTTTCGAAAACGTCTTTGGTGCCTCTACTTAAACCATTTAACTGAACTATCACGTAGTTATCAAAACGTGTATGTTCGATGTTCGAAACATCCACAAACGACGTTTGGGGTTCAGCACACTGAG
>NW_021276935.1:0-941 GCF_002162155.2 Triticum dicoccoides | reverse complement strand
AAGAACATGATCAATCTCATACATCACATATATCATTCATCACATCCTTTTTGGCCATATCACATCACATAGCATACCCTGCAAAAACAAGTTAGACGTCCTCTAATTGTTGTTTGCATGTTTTACGTGGCTGCTATGGGTTTCTAGCAAGAACGTTTCTTACCTACGCATGAACCACAACGTGATATGCCAATTTCTATTTACCCTTCATAAGGACCCTTTTCATCGAATCCGATCCGACTAAAGTGGGAGAGACAGACACCCGCCAGCCACCTTATGCAACTAGTGCATGTTTGTCGGTGGAACCGGTCTCACGTAAGCGTACGTGTAAGGTTGGTCCGGGCCGCTTCATCCCACGATGCCGCCGAATCAAGATAAGACTAGTAACGGCAAGCATATTGAACAATATCGACGCCCACAACTACTTTGTGTTCTACTCGTGCAAAGAATCTACGCAATAGACCTAGCTCATGATGCCACCATCGGGGAACGTAGCAGAAATTCAAAATTTTCCTACGTGTCACCAAGATCTATCTATGGAGAGACTAGCAATGAGGGGAAGGAGAGTGCATCTACATACCCTTGTAGATCGCTAAGCGGAAGCGTTCAAGTGAACGGGGTTGATGGAGTCGTACTCGTCGTGATTCAGATCACCGATGATCCTAGTGCCGAACGGACGGCACCTCCGCGTTCAACACACGTACAGCTCGACGATGTCTCCCACGCCTTGATCCAGCAAGGAGAGAGGGAGAGGTTGAGGAAGACTCCATCCAGCAGAAGCACAACGGCGTGGTGGTGATGGAGGAGCGTGGCAATCCTGCAGGGCTTCGCCAAGCACCTACGGGAGAGGAGGAGGTGTCACGGGAGGGAGGGAGGCGCCAAGGGCTCAGGTATGGATGCCCTCCCTCCCCTCCACTATATATAGGGGCAGGGGAGAGGGG
>NW_021276934.1:0-1823 GCF_002162155.2 Triticum dicoccoides | reverse complement strand
AGAATCAGCCCAAACTGCGGTTGTTTATGACATACACGTAAGCGCACCTTAGGGTTCAACAACCTTGGAAATCGCTTTCAGACCCCAAAACGGTGAGTAATAGTCCACGAAACGGGCCACAATCGGCCATAATTCCGAGGGTTGACGACGGACACGTAAACGCACCCCGAGGATCGTTAATCGTGGAAATAGCTCTGGGACCCCAAAATGGTGAGTAATAGACCATGAAAGAGCCCAGAATCGAACAAAACTAGGATTGCTGGTGAACGACACGTAAACACACCCCGGGGTGCGTCAATCGTGGAAATCCCTCCGGGACCCCAAAACAATGAGTAATAGTCCATGAAACGGGGCAGAGTCGGCCAAAACTGTGAGTGTTGATGACCGACACATAAATGCACCCCACGGATCGTCAATCGTGGAGTCGCTCTAGGACCCCAAAACGGTGAGTAATAGTGCACGAAATGAACCAGAATTGGCCCAAATTGTGAGTGTTGATAACCGACACGTAAACGCACCCTTGGGTTCGTCAGTTGTGGAAATGACTTCGGGGCCCCAAAACTGAGTAATAGTCCATGAAACGGGCCAGAATCGGCCGAAACTACGAGTGTTGATGACCGACACGCAAACGCACCCCAGGGTTCGTCAATCATGGAAATCACTCCCGGACCCCAAAACAGGGAGTAATAGTCCAAGAAATGGGCCAGAATCGGCCAAAACTGCGAGTGTTGACGACCGACGCGTAAGCGCACCTTGTGGTTCAACAACAATGGAAATCGCTTTGGGACCGCAAAACAGTGAGTAATAGTCCAAGAATCGAGCCAAAATCAGCCCAAACAGCGATTGTTGATGACCAAAACGTACGCGCACCTTAGGGTTCAACAACCATGGAAATCACTTTCGGACCCCAAAACGGTGAGTAATAGTCCACGAAACAGGCAAGAATCGGCCAAAATTGCAAGTGCTAACGATGGACACGTAAACGCACCTTCGGGATTGTCAATCGTGGAAATAGCTCTGGGACCCCAAAATGGTGAGTAATAGTCCATGGAAGAGCCCAGAATCGAACAAAACTAAGATTGCTGGTGGACAACACATAAACGCACCCCGGGGTGCGTCAATCATGGAAATCGCTCCGGGACCCCAAAACAATGAGTAATAGTCCATGAAACGGGGCAGAGTCGGCCAGAACTGCGAGTGTTGATGACCGAGACATAAATGCACCCGAGGGATCGTCAATCGCGGAAATCGCTCTAGGACCACAAAACGGTGAGTAATAGTGCATGAAATGAACCAGAATTGGCCAAAATTGTGAGTGTTGATAACCGACACGTAAACGCACCCTGGGGTTCGTAAGTTGTGGAAATCACTCTGGGACCCCAAAACAATGAGTGATAGTCCAAGAGACGGGCCAGAATCGGCCAAAACTGTGAGTGTTGATGACCGACACGTAAGCGCACCTTGGGGTTCAACAACTATGCAAATCGCTTTGGGACCCCAAAATGGTGAGTAATATTCCAAGAATCGAGCCAGAATCAGCCCAAACTGCGATTGTTGATGACCGACACGTAAGCGCACCTTAGGGTTCAACAACCATGGAAATCACTTTCGGACCCCAAAACGGTGAGTAATAGTCCACGAAACAGGCAAGAATCGGCCAAAATTGCAAGTGCTAACGACGGACACGTAAACGCACCTTCGGGATTGTCAATCGTGGAAATAGCTCTGGGACCCCAAAATGGTGAGTAATAGTCCATGGAAGAGCCCAGAATCGAACAAAACTAAGATTGCTGGTGGACAACACATAAACGCACCCCGGGGTG
>NW_021276933.1:0-924 GCF_002162155.2 Triticum dicoccoides | reverse complement strand
CCTGGTTGCTCTGGCAAGAGAGAGGGGTCGTCAACTCCGTAGTCGAATTGGGCAGCAGCAGCGTCGGTCTCGTAGTCTACCGGAGAGAAGAGGGGGAAGAAACAATGAATACCAAGTAAACAGATGCATATCGATGCATGACATGTCAAGAAGCGATGCTAGGCGTGCCCTAACGTGGTATAAGGTGGTACTGGTCAAGGGGGAATCATCCGGGAAAGTATTCCCGGTGTTTCGTGTTTTCGGGCAGAGGAGCCGGAGGGGGAAAGTTGCGGGTTCGATAGGTTAGGGGGGTGTGGTGGACGAACGGACTGCGTATCCGGAATCGTCTCGTCGTTCTGAGCAACTTTCATGTTGAAAATATTTTAATCCGAGTTACGGATTAAAGATATGATTTTTAAAAGATTTTAATAATTTTGGAATTTAATTATTTATTTAATTAATTCGAAAAAAAGGTATTTATGACGTCAGCATGATGTCATGCTGACGTCAGCAGTCAACAGGGGTTGACTGAGTCAACCCCTGACATGTGGGTCCAGTGGGACCCACCTGTCATTCTCTATTTAGGTTAATTAGGGTTTAGGTTAATCTAATTACAGTTTAATTAATCTTAACTAGTTAATTAATTTAATTAAATCGGATTAATTAACTTAATTAATTAATTAATTAATTAATAATTCTATTAAATCACTTTAATTTTATTAATTATATTTATTGTTTTTATTTATTTTATTTTTTTTTTTAACGTTTTGGGGCGGGGCCCCCTAGTCAGTGGCCCGGGGGCCTTAGCGGGCACAGGGCGGTGCGGGTGCGGGTGCGAGCCCGACTGGGCACTGGGCACCCGTGCCCGAGGGCACCGCAGCGAGGGCGCGAGGCCCAGCTGCGTCGGTGGCCTCGCCCGACAGCGGCAGGGGGCGGGGAGCAGGG
>NW_021276932.1:0-1143 GCF_002162155.2 Triticum dicoccoides | reverse complement strand
AGGCGTACTCTGCCAGTTGGGACAATCATCTCCTGGCCAGACTTTCAGGCTGCCTTCCGTGCCCGCTTCATTCCTCAGGGAATCATGGACAGGAAGAAGCGTGAGTTTCGCAACCTCACCCAAGGCAACAAGACTGTTGAAGCTTATCAGCGGGAGTTTCTGGACTTATCCCGCTATGCTGAAGAAGACATTGCAACTGATGCTCGCAGACAGGAGAAGTTCCGTGAAGGCCTTCAAGCTGACATCAAGCTCACACTTCTAGTGCATGACTTTGCCGATTTCGCCACCTTGGTGAACAAGGCCATCAATGTCGAGACTGGTCTGCAAGAACACCAAAGCTCTCAAAGGCGCAACCGTGACACGGGCTCATCTTCGGGCCCGCCCTCGCAGAAGCGTAAGATATGGATCCCGAACAGCATGTACCGTCCAACTGCACCTGCCCCAAGGCAGTCTTATGCTGCACCTCGTCTGCCGGCTGCTCCAACTAGGCAGCCGAGGCTTCCAGCTCCACCACCCCAAGCTCCTGTTCCTACCCCCGAGAATGGGTTGTGCTTCAGGTGCGGACAACCAGGGCACCGTGCTAGGGAATGCAACCAGAAACAGAATCAACTGGCCCTTCTAGCAACTGGCCGTGGGAACAACCAGGCCCGCAACAACAATGCCAAGTCTTATGGCCGTGTTCATGCCAACCACATTGATCTGAATGAAGCTCAAGACCAGCCTGCTACTGTGATGGGTACACTCCTCGTAAATTCAGTACCAGCATCTGTTTTATTTGATACAGGAGCATCGCATTCATTCATGTCAGAAGATTTTGCATTCATGCATGGCATTAAAAGTGAAGACATGAACGCTTCTCTATTAGTGCACACCCCTGCGGGCCAATGTCGAACCTCCATGATTTGCAACGACGTCCCTGTAGAAATTGAAGGACTGGAATTCCTTGTCTCTCCCATCGTACTGAAGTCCTGTAGCATTGATCTCATTCTGGGAATGGATTGGTTAAAGGCGCATACCGCTTCTATCGTTTGCGCCACCAAGACCGTCCATCTGCTACACCCTTCTGATGAAATAATTAGCTACGATGCTCATCTGGTTCAGAATGCCGAGGCCAGACTTTATGCCTTAAACGCATTGAACGCT
>NW_021276931.1:0-1289 GCF_002162155.2 Triticum dicoccoides | reverse complement strand
GTTCCATCCATGAGGAGATCCGGCCGGAGTTTCGCTCACAGCCCCAAACGATGTGAACAGGGTTCCGTGACACCAAACGGGCGCCCGGTATACCCGGCCACGTGCCTACCGCATCACAGCCCACCCCTACGGTCAGCGCTGTCCACGGCCTCCAGCATACTACAAACACCAGAAACTACTTGCAACTCCTGGACAGAGGACAAGGGTGAATAAGAAGTCGAGCGGGGTCATATTTCAGGGCCCAATGTATGGTAGTAGCTGAATCATGGATCACAAACACAGAACTCAGTTCCTGAGGACGGCTTCAATGAGACAACCCACCATGTACTCCTACATGGCCTCTCACCGACACCTTTTACCAAATCATGTTCACACACTTAGCTCACACACAGTAGGACATGTTCACACACCTCTGATTCATCCCCGATGAATCAGACCTGACTCAACTCTAAGCAGTAGCAGGCATGACAAACAAACATGAATGAGTAGGCACATCAGGGCTCAAACAACTCCTACTCATGCTAGTGGGTTTCATCTATTTACTATGGCAATGACAGGTCATGCAAAGGATAAAGGGGTTCAGCTACCGCAGCAAGTAACAGATGAATCGGTGTTGTCCTAATGCAGTAAAAGAGAGCAGGAGCGAGAGAGTGGGATTTTATCGGAATGAACAAGGGGGTTTTGCTTGCCTGGCACTTCTGAAGATAACATTGAGTCTTCATCAGTGTCAACGATCACATCATCGGTATCACGTCTATCGAGAGGGGACAAATACCGGCAACACAGAAGGGAACATAATCAATGCAATGCACAATATGATGCATGCTCATGACATGGCAATATGAATGTGTTTTGGGCTAATGCAACTAAAACCAGATTAAATGGAGTTGGTCTGAATCCAAGATTCAAATTCAAACTCCATATGTGGATATTTAAATGCCCTTTATATGATTTGTGCTAAACAGCAGCTATAAGTTGTTCTAACATGCATGAAAATGGTACAGATGGATTCCTTGAATTTTTCTGATAATTTTTCATATATAAATTATTTAATTTGGAGTTACGGTTAATTTTCTATGATTTATTGAAGTTTTAGCTATTTTCTGAAATTTCCTGAATAATATTAAATCCAGAAAATACTACTGCGTCATACTGACGTCACGATGACGTCAGCAGGTCAACGTGGCACAGCCCGGTCAACCCCTGACCGGTGGGTCCCGAGTGTCAGTGTCTAACTAACTAATCTAACTTAGTTAATACTAACCTAACTTGATTAGCCGGGCGGGGCC
>NW_021276930.1:0-2668 GCF_002162155.2 Triticum dicoccoides | reverse complement strand
AATCATGCCAGTTTGTAATTCCTGATAATATTCTTCTACAGAATTTTTTCCTTGTCTTAAACGCTGCAATTTTTGAAGCAATTCACGTTGATAATATGGTGGAACCCAACGCGTACGCATAGCAGTTTTCAAAGCAGCCCAAGTAGTTGGAATAGGATATAATCTACAATGTTCAGACCGCCATACACATGCAAAACTAGTGAAAGCACAAACAGCAGCAGCAACTCGTCTCTCCTCAGGATATTGTAAACATGTAAATCGTTGTTCAGTTTCTAACTCCCAAGTAAGATATATATCAGGAACATATCTACCCTCAAATGGTGGAATATTCAATTTCAGTTTAGGAATATGGACATCATCTCGTACCTGAGGTGGTGGTGCAGGCCTACCATTACGAATATATACCTGAGGTCGACCTGCTGGTGGTGGAGCTGGTGGCTGCTCGTAGATCTGATTTTGATCAACCTCATCCTCATAATCCCCCGCATACTCATCATCCTCCTGGGTACCAGCAACAGCAGTAGCAGGAGCCACAGAAGTATCAACAGCAGCACCAACAGTTTGGCCAAACGCAAGAGGAACACGGCTCGCTCGGCGAAGGTCTATTTCGCGACGTGGAGGTAGTCGTTGTTGTTGTTGTTGGAGAGGTGCGTTAGGTGCAGCGGGTGGTGGTGGTGGAAGACACGCGAGCAATTCATTAAATCTGTTATCGAGCTTTGTTTCGAACGTCTTCTCAAGGCCAGTGATCTTCTCCATGGCCTCTTCAAAATTGTTCAGCACATCTTGCACCTGTTCAGTCATCATTTGCTGAAACTTATCATGAAGCTCCTTGTTCGATAAATTCTCCCAGTCAATCTCGTCGGCTTGTGATCCTGGCATGGTTAGCAGCAATAGAAACACACAAGAATATGATCCAACAGACTACGAACAAGTGGTGGTGGTGGGTGTCACAAATCCGTCAAGCAAAACTCAAATTCTTACCAGTTCTTACCCAGCAACAGGCGGTGATCGGCAACCGTTGTAGTCACAACTCTCAAAGCTTGGATAGAGCGATTACCAGGGAGAGTCAAACGCACGACGTAGATGTATGTGGAGCTGGGAAGGCTTATACTATGGTAGAAAAAAGGGTCAGCAATAATCAATTCAGAGATGCAAAGTTGAATAAACGCTCAACGACGGTACTGTGCTGGTCCTAGGCTAGACTGTCCTAGAGACGCGAGCCTAGAACACCAACAAAATCACGGCGCGGCACGTAAACAAGGGAAAAGCACACTCTGAATTTTTTTTTTCGCTCTTTTTTTTTTGCGCTCTTTTTTTTTGCGCTGCTTTTTTTTTTGCGAAAAATCCCTATAATGGCGAGTATCTCAAAACTCTTCCTAGCTCAAACTGACAGGATGGGCACGAAATTTTTCGACCAATTTTTTTTTTCGACTGCTCGGACCCAAAAACTGGAAACGGGTCAAAAAAAACTTCCTGTAATGGCACCTGTCTCAAAACACTCAGAAACACCTAAAAATAGGATAGCCAGAATTTTTTTCGAAAAATGCGTTTTCGAAAAATTTTGGGCCTAAACGGAGCATGGCTACCCGACTCTTTTTTTTCCCGAAACCTACTCCGGCAAGGAAACACGAATCGGAATCTAGATGGATCCCGAAAACAAACCTAATAAGCAAGGAACTCGGATTGGTGGTGGATATATGGTGGTGGTATATGGCAGCGGTGGTGGTAGCGGTGGTAGTATATGGATATGGATCGGTGGTGGTATGTGGGCACGGATTGGTGGTGGTATATGGATACGAATTCGGAGCGGTGGTGGTAGATGGCAGGGGCGATGATGATGGTGCGGCGGCGGCGTGACAACTTATGACCAGAACTCGAAACTCTAAAAGACTAGACTCTAAGACCAGCAACTAGACCGACGATGCAACCGCAAATTCAACAAAGCAAAACCCTAAAAAGATTATGCAAAGGCTCAGATTGATTCGGATATGATGAACTAACCCTAATTTTTTTTGTGTGGCTTTTTCGTGGACTGTAGGTATGAAGAACAGACTCGATCTAAACTACGAAAAACTGTAAAATCTCACCGAGCAACCTGGAAATCTGATACCACTTGATAGAGGCAAAGGTGTCCCGTCTTTCAATCAGATGATGGATATCGCTTTGGTGGAACTCGACTTTGACGATCCGACTACGAACGTGCGAGGACGTCGCGCCTTAGCAATCGCTAAACCAACTCCGAGAGATTATTGACCACGCCGGAGCACGATCAACCTGACCACGAGGGTCTGTTTCCTGCGAGCAAACGAAGAACATGCAAGAAACTGAGATTGCAATCTGGATATTGCGAATATAAGATGAAAGCTTTATTGATCAAGGTGGGGTTCTGTGACGCCTTTGTCTGGTCGTTGAACACAAACGAAGTACGCGAAGTTGCAGCTATGGCGAACTTTTAATCTAAACAAAACCCAAAGTCTAAACGATGCCCTAAGGGCTGTATATATGGAGGAAGAGGGGGGGAATTTCGTGGCCCTTGGTGGAGGGGTCCGAAATCAACCCTATCTCTTGTTTCCCCACACATACGGACTCTAAAAATAGCCTATACTTATGTATTTCGAAATTACATGGGCCTGGCCCAATAATAAGGTGACGCAGCACCTAAAATAGC
>NW_021276929.1:34870-35476 GCF_002162155.2 Triticum dicoccoides | reverse complement strand
TGACCAACATGTAAGCACACCTTGGGGTTCAGTAACTGTGGAAATCGCTTGGGAACTCAAAACGGTGAGTAATAATCCAAGAAACGGGCCAGAATCGGCCAAAACTGCCTGTGTTGATGACCGACACGTAAACTCACCCAGGGTTCATTAATCGTGGAAATCACTCCGGGACCGCAAAACAGTTAGTAATAATCCATGAAACGGTCCAGAATCGGCCAAAACTGCTAGTGTTTATGATGGACATGTAAGCGCATCTTGGGGTTCAACAACTATGGAAATCGCTTCGGGACCTCGAAATAGTGAGTAATAATCCAATAAACGGGCCAGAATCGGCCAAAACTGCGAGTGTTGATGACCGACACGTAAACGCACCACAGGGTTCGTTAATCGTGGAAATCACACCGGGACCACAAAATAGTGAGTAATAGTCCAAGAAACGGGCCAGAATCGGCCAAAACTGCGAGTGTTGATGACCGACACGTAAATGACCCTAGGGTTCGTTAATCGTGGAAATCACTCCCGGACTGCGAAATAGTGAGTAATAGTCCATGAAACTAGCGAGAATCGGCCAAAACTTTGAGTGTTGATGACTGACACGTAAACGCA
>NW_021276929.1:28327-28756 GCF_002162155.2 Triticum dicoccoides | reverse complement strand
AAAGAAACGGACCAGAATTGGCCAAAACTACGAGTGTTGATGACCGACACGTAAACGCACCCAGGGTTCATTAATCGTGGAAATCACTCCGGAACCCCGAAACAATAAGTAATAGTCCATGAAACGGGCCAGAATCGGCCAAAATTGCCAGTGTTGATGACCGACACGTAAGCGGACCTTGGGGTTCAATAACTATGAAAATCGCTTCGGGACCCCAAAACGGTAAGTAATAATCAAAGAAACGGACCAGAATTGGCCAAAACTACGAGTGTTGGTGACCGACACGTAAACGCACCCCAGGGTTCATTAATCGACGAAATCACTCCGGGACCCCAAAAGAGTGAGTAATAATCCATGAAAGGGGCCAGAATCAGCCAAAACTGCCAGTGTTGATGACCACACGTAAACGAACCCCAGTGTTCATTAATC
>NW_021276929.1:24269-25404 GCF_002162155.2 Triticum dicoccoides | reverse complement strand
GTAAGCGCACCTTGGGGTTCAATAACTATGAAAATCGCTTCGGGACCCCAAAACGGTAAGTAATAATCAAAGAAACGGACCAGAATTGGCCAAAACTGCGAGCGTTGATGACCGACACGTAAACGCACCCCAGGGTTCATTAATCGACGAAATCACTCCGGGACCCCAAAAGAGTGAGTAAATAGTCCATGAAACGGGCCAGAATCGACCAAAACTGCCAGTGTTGATGACCTACACATAAGCGCACCTTGGGGTTCAATAACTAAGGCAATCGCTTCGGGAGCCCAAAACGGTGAGTAATAATCCATGAAAGGGGCCAGAATCGGCCAAAACTGCCAGTGTTGATGACCACACGTAAGCGCACCCCAGTGTTCATTAATCGTGGAAATCACTCCCAGACCCCAAAGCAGTGAGTAATAGTCCATGAAACGGGCCAAAATCGGCGAAAACTGATAGTGTTGATGACCGACACTTAAGCGCACCTTCAGGTTCAATAACTATGGAAATCGCTTCGGAACCCCAAAATGGTGAGTAATAATCCAAGAAACGGGCCAGAATTGGCCAAAACTGCCTGTGTTGATGACCGACACATAAGCGCACCTTGAAGTTCAATAACTAAGGCAATCGCTTCGGGAGCCCTAAACGGTGAGTAATAATCCAAGAAACGGGCCAGAATTGGCCTAAACTGACAGTGTTGATGACCAACAGATAAACGCACCCAGTGTTCATTAATTGTGGAAATCACTCCGGGACCCCAAAACAGCGAGTAATAGTCCACGAAATGGGCCCGAATCGGCCAAAATTGCCAGTGTTGATGACCGACACGTAAGTGCACCTTGGGGTTCAATAACTATGGAAATCGCTCCGGGACCCCAAATCGGTGAGTAATAGTCCACGAAACGGGCCAGAATAGGCCAAAACTGCCAGTGTTGATGACCGACACATAAGCGCACCTTGAAGTTCAATAACTATGGAAATTGCTTCGGGACCCCAAAACGGTGAGTAATAATCAAAGAAACGGACCAGAATTAGCCAAAACTGCCAGTGTTGATGACCGACACGTAAACGCACCCCAGGGTTCATTAATCGTGGAAATCACACCGGAACCCCAAAACAGTGAGTAATAGTCCATGAA
>NW_021276929.1:21991-23506 GCF_002162155.2 Triticum dicoccoides | reverse complement strand
TAATCAAAGAAACGGACCAGAATTGGCTAAAACTGCGAGTGTTGATGACCGACACGTAAACGCACCCCAGGGTCCATTAATCGTGGAAATCACTCTGGAACCCCAAAACAGTGAGTAATAGTCCATGAAACGGGCCAGAATCGGCCAAAACTGCCAGTGTTGATGACCGACACGTAAGCGCAGCTTGGGGTTCAATAACTATGAAAATCGCTTCAGGACCCCAAAACGGTAAGTAATAATCAAAGAAACGGACCAGAATTGGCCAAAACTACGAGCGTTGATGACCGACACGTAAACGCACCCCAGGGTTCATTAATCGACGAAATCACTCCGGGACCCCAAAAGAGTGAGTAAATAGTCCATGAAACGGGCCAGAATCGACCAAAACTGCCAGTGTTGATGACCTACACATAAGCGCACCTTGGGGTTCAATAACTAAGGCAATCACTTCGGGAGCCCAAAACGGTGAGTAATAATCCATGAAAGGGGCCAGAATCGGCCAAAACTGCCAGTGTTGATGACCACACGTAAACGCACCCCAGTGTTCATTAATCGTGGAAATCACTCCCAGACCCCAAAGCAGTGAGTAATAGTCCATGAAACGGGCAAAAATCGGCCAAAACTGATAGTGTTGATGACCGACACTTAAGCGCACCTTCAGGTTCAATAACTATGGAAATCGCTTTGGAACCCCAAAATGGTGAGTAATAATCCAAGAAACGGGCCAGAATTGGCCAAAACTGCCTGTGTTGATGACCGACACATAAGCGCACCTTGAAGTTCAATAACTAAGGCAATCGCTTCGGGAGCCCAAAACGGTGAGTAATAATCCAAGAAACGGGCCAGAATTGGCCTAAACTGACAGTGTTGATGACCAACACATAAACGCACCCAGTGTTCATTAATCGTGGAAATCACTCCGGGACCCCAAAACAGCGAGTAATAGTCCACGAAATGGGCCCGAATCGGCCAAAATTGCCAGTGTTGATGACCGACACGTAAGTGCACCTTGGGGTTCAATAACTATGGAAATCGCTCCGGGACCCCAAATCGGTGAGTAATAGTCCACGAAACGGGCCAGAATAGGCCAAAACTGCCAGTGTTGATGACCGACACATAAGCGCACCTTGAAGTTCAATAACTATGGAAATTGCTTCGGGACCCCAAAACGGTGAGTAATAATCAAAGAAACGGACCAGAATTAGCCAAAACTGCCAGTGTTGATGACCGACACGTAAACGCACCCCAGGGTTCATTAATCGTGGAAATCACTCCGGAACCCCAAAACAGTGAGTAATAGTCCATGAAACGGGCCAGAATCGGCCAAAACTGCCAGTGTTGATGATCGACACGTAAGCGCACCTTGGGGTTCAATAACTATGAAAATCGCTTAAGGACCCCAAAATGGTAAGTAATAATCAAAGAAACGGACCAGAATTGGCCAAAACTACGAGTGTTGATGACCGACACGTAAACGCACCCCAGGGTTCATTAATCGACGAAATCACTCCGGGA
>NW_021276929.1:17732-18299 GCF_002162155.2 Triticum dicoccoides | reverse complement strand
CAGTGTTGATGACTGAAACATAAGTGCACCTTCGGGTTCAATAACTATGGAAATCGCTTCGGGACCCCAAAATGGTGAGTAATAATCCAAGAAACGGGCCAGAATTCGCCAAAACTGCGAGTGTTGATGACCTACACATAAACGAATCCCAGTGTTCATTAATCGTGGAAATCACTCCGGGACCCCAAAACAGCGAGTAATAGTCCATGAAATGGGCCAGAATCGGCCAAAATTGCCAGTGTTGATTACCGACACGTAAGTGCACCTTGGGGTTCAATAACTATGGAAATCGCTCTGGGACCCCAAAACGGTGAGTAATAGTCCATGAAACGGGCCAGAATCGGCCAAAACTGCCAGTGTTGATGACCGACACATAAGCGCACCTTGAAGTTCAATAACTATGGAAATCGCTTCGGGACTCCAAAACGGTGAGTAATAATCAAAGAAACGGACAAGAATTGGCTAAAACTGCGAGTGTTGATGACCGACACGTAAACGCACCCCAGGGTCCATTAATCGTGGAAATCACACCGGAACCCCAAAACAGTGAGTAATAGTCCATGAAAC
>NW_021276929.1:13856-15351 GCF_002162155.2 Triticum dicoccoides | reverse complement strand
GCTTCGGGAGCCCAAAACGGTGAGTAATAATCCATGAAAGGGGCCAGAATCGGCCAAAACTGCCAGTGTTGATGACCACACGTAAACGCACCCCAGTGTTCATTAATCGTGGAAATCACTCCCAGACCCCAAAGCAGTGAGTAATAGTCCATGAAACGGGCCAAAATCGGCCAAAACTGATAGTGTTGATGACCGACACTTAAGCGCACCTTCAGGTTCAATAACTATGGAAATCGCTTCGGAACCCCAAAATGGTGAGTAATAATCCAAGAAACGGGCCAGAATTGGCCAAAACTGCCTGTGTTGATGACCGACACATAAGCGCACCTTGAAGTTCAATAACTAAGGCAATCGCTTCGGGAGCCCAAAACGGTGAGTAATATCCAAGAAACGGGCCAGAATTGGCCTAAACTGACAGTGTTGATGACCAACACATAAACGCACCCCAGTGTTCATTAATCGTGGAAATCACTCCGGGACCCCAAAACAGCGAGTAATAGTCCACGAAATGGGCCCAAATCGGCCACAATTGCCAGTGTTGATGACCGACACGTAAGTGCACCTTGGGGTTCAATAACTATGGAAATCGCTCCGGGACCCCAAATCGGTGAGTAATAGTCCACGAAACGGGCCAGAATAGGCCAAAACTGCCAGTGTTGATGACCGACACATAAGCGCACCTTGAAGTTCAATAACTATGGAAATTGCTTCGGGACCCCAAAACGGTGAGTAATAATCAAAGAAACGGACCAGAATTAGCCAAAACTGCCAGTGTTGATGACCGACACGTAAACGCACCCCAGGGTTCATTAATCGTGGAAATCACTCCGGAACCCCAAAACAGTGAGTAATAGTCCATGAAACGGGCCAGAATCGGCCAAAACTGCCAGTGTTGATGATCGACACGTAAGCGCACCTTGGGGTTCAATAACTATGAAAATCGCTTAAGGACCCCAAAATGGTAAGTAATAATCAAAGAAACGGACCAGAATTGGCCAAAACTACGAGTGTTGATGACCGACACGTAAACGCACCCCAGGGTTCATTAATCGACGAAATCACTCCGGGATCCCAAAAGAGTGAGTAATAATCCATGAAAGGGGCCAGAATCGGCCAAAACTGCCAGTGTTGATGAACACACGTAAACGCACCCCAGTGTTCATTAATCGTGGAAATCACTCCCAGACCCCAAAGCAGTGAGTAATAGTCCATGAAACACGCCAAAATCGGCCAAAACTGCCAGTGTTGATGATCGACACTTAAGCGCACCTTCGGGTTCAATAACTATGGAAATCGCTTCGGGACCCCAAAATGGTGAGTAATAATCCAAGAAACGGGCCAGAATTTGCCAAAACTACGAGTGTTGATGACCGATACATAAACGCACCCCAGTGTTCGTTAATCGTGGAAATCACTCCGGGACCCCAAAAATGTGAGTAATAGTCCATGAAACGGGCCAGAATCGGCCAAAATTGCCAGTGTTGATGACCGACAT
>NW_021276929.1:9731-11597 GCF_002162155.2 Triticum dicoccoides | reverse complement strand
GTAATAATCCATGAAAGGGGCCAGAATCGGCCAAAACTGCCAGTGTTGATGACCACACGTAAACGCACCCCAGTGTTCATTAATCGTGGAAATCACTCCCAGACCCCAAAGCAGTTAGTAATAGTCCATGAAACGGGCCAAAATCGGCCAAAACTGATAGTGTTGATGACCGACACTTAAGCGCACCTTCAGGTTCAATAACTATGGAAATCGCTTCGGAACCCCAAAATGGTGAGTAATAATCCAAGAAACGGGCCAGAATTGGCCAAAACTGCCTGTGTTGATGACCGACACATAAGCGCACCTTGAAGTTCAATAACTAAGGCAATCGCTTCGGGAGCCCTAAACGGTGAGTAATAATCCAAGAAACGGGCCAGAATTGGCCTAAACTGACAGTGTTGATGACCAACACATAAACGCACCCCAGTGTTCATTAATCGTGGAAATCACTCCGGGACCCCAAAACAGCGAGTAATAGTCCACGAAATGGGCCCGAATCGGCCAAAATTGCCAGTGTTGATGACCGACACGTAAGTGCACCTTGGGGTTCAATAACTATGGAAATCGCTCCGGGACCCCAAATCGGTGAGTAATAGTCCACGAAACGGGCCAGAATAGGCCAAAACTGCCAGTGTTGATGACCGACACATAAGCGCACCTTGAAGTTCAATAACTATGGAAATTGCTTCGGGACCCCAAAACGGTGAGTAATAATCAAAGAAACGGACCAGAATTAGCCAAAACTGCCAGTGTTGATGACCGACACGTAAACGCACCCCAGGGTTCATTAATCGTGGAAATCACTCCGGAACCCCAAAACAGTGAGTAATAGTCCATGAAACGGGCCAGAATCGGCCAAAACTGCCAGTGTTGATGATCGACACGTAAGCGCACCTTGGGGTTCAATAACTATGAAAATCGCTTAAGGACCCCAAAATGGTAAGTAATAATCAAAGAAACGGACCAGAATTGGCCAAAACTACGAGTGTTGATGACCGACACGTAAACGCACCCCAGGGTTCATTAATCGACGAAATCACTCCGGGACCCCAAAAGAGTGAGTAATAATCCATGAAAGGGGCCAGAATCGGCCAAAACTGCCAGTGTTGATGAACACACGTAAACGCACCCCAGTGTTCATTAATCGTGGAAATCACTCCCAGACCCCAAAGCAGTGAGTAATAGTCCATGGAACACGCCAAAATCGGCCAAATCTGCCAGTGTTGATGATCGACACTTAAGCGCACCTTCGGGTTCAATAACTATGGAAATCGCTTCGGGACCCCAAAATGGTGAGTAATAATCCAAGAAACGGGCCAGAATTTGCCAAAACTACGAGTGTTGATGACCGAAACATAAACGCACCCCAGTGTTCGTTAATCGTGGAAATCACTCCGGGACCCCAAAAATGTGAGTAATAGTCCATGAAACGGGCCAGAATCGGCCAAAATTGCCAGTGTTGATGACCGACATGTAAGTGCACCTTGGGGTTCAATAACTATGGAAATTGCTTCGGGACCCCAAAACGGTGAGTAATAGTCCATGAAACGGGCCAGAATCGGCCAAAACTGCGAGGGTTGATGACCGACACGTAAACGCACCCCAGGGTTCATTAATCGTGGAAATCACTCCCGAACCCCAAAGCAGTGAGTAATAGTCCAAGAAACGGGCCAGAACCGGCCAAAACTGCCTGTGTTGATGAACGACACGTAAACACACCCAAGGTTCGTTAATCCTGGAAATTACTCCGAGACCCCAAAACAGTGAGTAATAGTCCATGAAACGGGTCAGAATCGGCCAAAACTGCCAGTGTGGATGACCCACACGTAAGCGCACCTCGACGTTCGATAATCATGTAAATCACTC
>NW_021276929.1:5745-7155 GCF_002162155.2 Triticum dicoccoides | reverse complement strand
GTTAATCCTGGAAATTACTCCGAGACCCCAAAACAGTGAGTAATAGTCCATGAAACGGGTCAGAATCGGCCAAAACTGCCAGTGTGGATGACCCACACGTAAGCGCACCTCGAGGTTCGATAATCATGGAAATCACTCTGAGACCCCAAAACAGTGAGTAATAGTCCATGAAACGGGCCAGAATCGGCCAAAACTACCAGTGTTGATGACCGACACGTAAGCGCACCTTGGGGTTCAATAACTAAGGCAATCGCTTCGGGAGCCCAAAACGGTGAGTAATAATCCATGAAAGGGGCCAGAATCGGCCAAAACTGCCAGTGTTGATGACCACACGTAAACGCACTCCAGTGTTCATTAATCGTGGAAATCACTCCCAGACCCCAAAGCAGTGAGTAATAGTCCATGAAACGGGCTAAAATCGGCCAAAGCTGACAGTGTTGATGACCGACACTTAAGCGCACCTTCAGGTTCAATAACTATGGAAATCGCTTCGGGACCCCAAAATGGTGAGTAATAATCCAAGAAACGGGCCGGAATTAGCCAAAACTGCGAGTGTTGATGACCGACACATAAACGCACCCCAGTGTTCATTAATCGTGGAAATCACTCCGGGACCCCAAAACAGTGAGTAATAGTCCATGAAACGGGCCAGAATCGGCCAAAATTGCCAGTGTTGATGACCGACATGTAAGTGCACCTTGGGGTTCAATAACTGTGGAAATTGCTTCGGGACCCAAAACAGTGAGTAATAGTCCATGAAACGGGCCAGAATCGGCCAAAACTGCGAGGGTTGATGACAGACACGTAAACGCACCCCAGGGTTCATTAATCGTGGAAATCACTCAGCAACCCCAAAACAGTGAGTAATAGTACAAGAAACGGGCCAGAATTGGCCAAAACTGCCAGTGTTGATGACCGAAACATAAGTGCACCTTCGGGTTCAATAACTATGGAAATCGCTTCGGGACCCCAAAATGGTGAGTAATAATCCAAGAAACGGCCAGAATTCGCCAAAACTGCGAGTGTTGATGACCGACACATAAACGAATCCCAGTGTTCATTAATCGTGGAAATCACTCCGGGACCCCAAAACAGTGAGTAATAGTCCATGAAATGGGCCCGAATCGGCCAAAATTGCCAGTGTTGATGACCGACACGTAAGTGCACCTTGGGGTTCAATAACTATGGAAATCGCTCCGGGACCCCAAATCGGTGAGTAATAGTCCACGAAACGGGCCAGAATAGGCCAAAACTGCCAGTGTTGATGACCGACACATAAGCGCACCTTGAAGTTCAATAACTATGGAAATTGCTTCGGGACCCCAAAACGGTGAGTAATAATCAAAGAAACGGACCAGAATTAGCCAAAACTGCCAGTGTTAATGACCGACACGTAAACGCACCCCAGGG
>NW_021276929.1:3008-3747 GCF_002162155.2 Triticum dicoccoides | reverse complement strand
GACCCCAAAACAGTGAGTAATAGTCCATGAAACGGGCCAGAATCGACCAAAACTGCCAGTGTTGATGACCGAGACATAAGCGCACATTGGGGTTCAATAACTAAGGCAATCGCTTCGGGAGCCCAAAACGGTGAGTAATAATCCATGAAAGGGGCCAGAATCGGCCAAAACTGCCAGTGTTGATGACCACACGTAAACGCACTCCAGTGTTCATTAATCGTGGAAATCACTCCCAGACCCCAAAGCAGTGAGTAATAGTCCATGAAACGGGCCAAAATCGGCCAAAACTGACAGTGTTGATGACCGACACTTGAGGGCACCTTCAAGTTCAAAATGGTGAGTAATAATCCAAGAAACGGGCCAGAATTGGCCAAAACTGCCAGTGTTGATGACCGACACATAAACGCACCCAAGTGTTCATTAATCGTGGAAATCACTCCGGGACCCCAAAACAGTGAGTAATAGTCCATGAAACGGGCCAGAATCGGCCAAAATTGCCAGTGTTGATGACTGACATGTAAGTGCACCTTGGGGTTCAATAACTGTGGAAATTGCTTCGGGACCCCAAAACAGTGAGTAATAGTCCATGAAAAGGGCCAGAATTCGCCAAAACTGTGAGTGTTGATGACCGACACATAAACGAACCCCAGTGTTCATTAATCGTGGAAATCACTCCGGAACCCCAAAACAGTGAGTAATAGTACATGAAACGGGCCAGAATCGGCCAAAACTGCCAGTG
>NW_021276929.1:0-843 GCF_002162155.2 Triticum dicoccoides | reverse complement strand
GTGAGTAATAGTCTATGAAACGGGCCAGAATCGGCCAAAACTGCCAGTGTTGATGACCGACACATAAACTGCCAGTGTTGATGACCCACACATAAGTGCACCTTCGGGTTTAATAACTATGGAAATCGCTTCGGGACCCCAAAATGGTGAGTAATAATCCAAGAAACGGGCCAGAATTCGCCAAAACTGCGAGTGTTGATGACCGACACATAAACGAACCCCAGTGTTCATTAATCGTGGAAATCACTCCGGGACCCCAAAACAGCGAGTAATAGTCCATGAAATGGGCCAGAATCGGCCAAAATTGCCAGTGTTGATGACCGACACGTAAGTGCACCTTGGGGTTCAATAACTATGGAAATCGCTCTGGGACCCCAAAGCAATGAGTAATAGTCCAAGAAACAGGCCAGAACCGGGCAAAACTGCCTATGTTGATGAACAACACGTAAACACACCCAAGGTTCGTTAATCGTGGAAATTACTCCAAGACCCCAAAACAGTGAGTAATAGTCCATGAAACGGGTCAGAATCGGCCAAAACTGCCAGTGTGGATGACCCACACGTAAGCGCACCTTGGGGTTCGATAATCATGGAAATCACTCTAAGACCCCAAAACAGTGAGTAATAGTCCATGAAACGGACCAGAATCGGCCAAAACTACCAGTGTTGATCACCGACACGTAAGCGCACCTTGCGGTTCAATAACTATGGAAATCACTTCGGGACCCCAAAACGGTGAGTAATAATCAAAAAAAGGACCAGAATTGGCCAAAACTCCGAGTGTTGATGACCGACACGTAAGCGCACCCCAGGGTTCATTATTCGAAGAAATCACTACGGGAC
>NW_021276928.1:0-2762 GCF_002162155.2 Triticum dicoccoides | reverse complement strand
AGGTTCTCCAATACCTGGCAGTTTCTTCAGGGATCTCACTTCAGCTATGATCCTGTGAGGGTTCCTTCTCTTTGGGTGTCCACCGCCTAGCTAGTGATGTACTATTCAATATTATATATTATTCGAGATGATGTATTCGAGATTAAATCTATTATTCGAGACGATGTATTCGAGATTATATCTATTATTCGAGATGATGTACTCGAGATTATATCTATTATTCGAGATTATACTAAATTGTTTTATATTTCTTTTGGCATAGTTAAATAAAAGCTATGGCGGACAATACCGACAGAGAGAGAGAGAACGGACCATGTTCGATATCATACGCGGGCCAGATGATGATCAGAATGAAGAAGATTTTGACGGCTCCGAATTTCTAAACAACACCGGAGAGGGTGATATGATATTCGATCGCGACGACCGAATTGATGAAGTCATGAACTACGACGACGAGGTATATATATTTATATAAGCAGGAATCTGGTGATCATCGCATGTTTTAAATGAGTTTAAGATATATTAACGAATCGATCTTTCTTCTTTCAGCCATCCGGATCGAGCAAATCTTCAGGCAAAAGGACGAAACGAGGCCCGGACAAAAAGTTGAAGGAGGGCGTAAAGTAAAATATCGAGGCAGTCAAACCTAATGGCGAGCCATTAGCGCCTAAGAAGATTGCGGACAAGTTCGTTCGTCAGTGCGGAGTTCTTGTGAAGGACCAACTCCCGATCTCCCTTCAAGAATGGAGAAAGCCAGCAAAGCCACGTCCAAATGTTACTTTTGTCGACGAGAATAAAAAAAACTGCTTTGGGATACTCTCATGGAACATTTCACCCTACCGGATCATTTCACAGAAGCAGATGTGCAGAAAGTCAAGGACGCTGCTTTTAGGAAGATGGCGGTTGCATTCAAGAATCACAAGAGAACGACGTGGGAGAAGTACGTCAAGGGAGGAAGGAAGACTCCAGTATTCGAGGGGATACTAGAGAATCAAAGTGCTCATTGGGACGATTTCGTGAAATTCAAGGATTCAGAATTAGCTAAGGAACGGTCGAGAATAAACAACAAGAATGCCGAAAAAAGGATAAGTTCCATAAGCTGGGGCCAGGTGGCTACGCGGTGGCAATGCCTAAGTGGGATAAGTCTGAGAAAGAGATGGAGGATGCAGGTGTCACTCCGGTTACTAAGAGCTGGTCCCCCAGGTGCAGGACTTGGTTCTATGCGCATGGAGGGGAGTTGGACCCGAAGACATGCAATGTTTCGACGAAGGCATGTCTGAACGGAGCCGACGATGCGATACTTGTTGCAATAGAAGAGGCTCGATCGGGGGTGTTCCAGCCCAATAGAGAGAACGACGAGCTTACGCATGCCCTGGGAAATCCTGAACACCCGGGAAGAACACGAGGCAAGGGCGCTATTCCGTGGTATGAGGGGTTTTCGGACTGGAACGCCGACTACAGAACCCGTGCGAGAAAGAAGATTGCGGAGGAGAAGAAGAGGAAGATGGAGGAGGAGCAGAGGAAGCGGGACTATGAACGCCTTCAAGGCCTAGAAGCAAGTCAAGCGGAATTGGCAGTTAAATTCCAGCGGCAGCAGGAGCAGATCGACTCACTTAGCCAGCAAAGGGGGTCT
Source organism: Triticum dicoccoides (assembly GCF_002162155.2). NCBI lineage: Eukaryota > Viridiplantae > Streptophyta > Magnoliopsida > Poales > Poaceae > Triticum > Triticum dicoccoides. The sequence goes on along the minus strand of NW_021276928.1, from coordinate 1,129 downwards.
CAGCATCTGCAGCAGCTAGCGGATGATCCAGCATTGGATAGCACCGCCCCATCCATGCCGAGAAGCAGCGTGGGTTCCGCCCCGGGCGACGCAGTGCTGGATAGATACCCCATGGATGACATCACGGAGAACACTAACTACGAGCTACACTTCAAAATGAAGAACATATCCATGAAGGTGGCGGACGCCGTTGCTTTTTCAAATTCCCCCGAGGCAACCTTCCATTGCAACCCGATTCCAGCGGGCTATGCTCGTGTCTTGGTTGATGAGGTGGTGGACCCATATTCGGAGCTACAACTTGACATTTCTAGAGGTGACGACGAGCACACATTGGGAGAGGCCATACATCATGTCATCCTATGGAGAAAGGATTGCATCATCTTTCGAAGGCTACCGACACCGCGTCACCCGACTCCTCGTCGAAGTCCGCCACCGAGTCAGCAGACTCCCGCTCCAAGTCCACCAACACGTGAGGCCACTCCTCCTCCTCCAAGTCCGGCAAAGTGTCAGGCCACTCCTCCTCCAAGTCCGACACAGTGTCAGACGTCCACTCCTCCTCCAAGTCCGGCACAACCTCAGGCCACTCCTCCTCCAAGTCCGGCACAGCTTCAGGCCACTCCTCCTCGTCCAACTCAGCCCCGTCAGCCGTCTTCGCCGCCTCAGCAATCGCAGAAGAGACACCCCGCAGCTATGGTGCGTAGCGGTACGAGTCGAGGTCATAGTACAGGAAGTACAGGCGGAGGCAAGCGATATAAATATGGTCCAAACCTCACTACTCCTCTTCCCGTGAGGGCTTACGACAGGACCGAGGAGCAAACCAATGCCATAGTGCGGGCAGAAGTCGACGCCCATTTTGGACCGAAACCGCCACCGCCGCCAAGGGAGAAAGTGCCTGTGGAAGTAGTTGACCACTTCATTCGTATGGCTCAACCACCAGCTCCTAAGCCTGTTGACACAGACTATGAGCGCCACATCAGGAAGTTACATCGACAACGTCTACAGAAGGAGGCGAGCTCGAGCTCGAGCAAACAACAAGCAGCTGTCAAAAAATGCGGGAAAACCGTTGCCCAGCTGGGAGAACAAGCGGCGCAATCGATCCCCCCGCTTGTTGTGCCGCCAACAACACGTG
>NW_021276927.1:0-1040 GCF_002162155.2 Triticum dicoccoides | reverse complement strand
TCCTAGCTTCACGGCCAGCAACTCGCATAATGCGATGGCGGGGCCATTGGTGCCTCCGGCGGAGGCGGCATTGGTGTCTCCGACGCCGGCACGGGAGCTTAATGCACCCGGGTGTACGCCGGCCGGCACCTCTTCAGCAAGCGGCCGCTCCGTCAACTGCACGCCCGCCGTTGGCGGTGCCTCGACATTAGCCGAGCTCGACGCCATCATCACGGTAACTAATTAAGCCTCTCTCGGCCGAGGACTTCATCTCCTTGCCTTTGACTGGGCATCCCTGACGCCCTACATGTTTTCGCAGGGCGCCGCCGACGTTCCGTGCACTCTCCTCCACTTCGTGAACAACGAGTTGGTCGATGTCGCCAAGGGCAAAATCGTTCAACCGGGCAACCCCTTGTTCCACGATACCCAGATGCCACCCAACTTGTTTAGGGTTTAACTGGTTCGGGTGCTGCCAGGCTGCGACGACTTGTTACCTCCGATTCGACCCGTCGGGGCCGACGATGATGACGTGATGACCCTCAGCGCCTGCCTGAGCTGGCCCCTGCTTTGGCCGAAGAGCCAGATTCGTTTGGGGCGGGGGACACCACCCCAAAGACAACACCGCCAGTCGTGCCGGCGCCAAGTCGGCCCCATGGCAAGACCGCCATAACGGTGCCGGACATCCCTATGCCACTGGATCCAAACATGCATATGGCACAGGATCAGAACGACGACGACGACGACGATGATACATTTGGCAACGTCGATCAGTACTTTGCCGAGCATGGGTACGATGGCGACTTCATGGGGCCTCCTTCTCAAGAACCAAACCCAACAAAAGACGTGTGCGATCTAGCTCGTACCGCGGAGAAGCCAAGTTGCAACAGGCGCCGTCTGGCGTTCAGCTCTCAGGAGACGCCTCCAGCTGCCGACTTCACCGAGCCTCAGATAGGCGAGGTGCGAAATATTATCAGCCCCAACACACTCAAGAAGGCGGTCTGTGAGCAGAACTCGGTCCCATTACAGGAGAAGAAGAAGGCACGCAAAAGAAAGACTAAGAA
>NW_021276926.1:0-1107 GCF_002162155.2 Triticum dicoccoides | reverse complement strand
CCTTTTAAAGTGCTTTTCCTTGTTCTGCTTAAAACATCAACTTAACTTGTTTGATCATGCATGAAAATAGTACAGATGGATAGATTGGATTTTTCTGATCATTTTTCATATATAATTTGTCCAATTTGGAGTTACAGAATAAAAGTTATGAATTTTTGAAGTTTAAATAATATTCTGGAATTTCCTGATTTAAATTAAATCCAGAAAATCAATTACTGCGTCAGCCTGACGTCAGTGTGACGTCAGCAGGTCAACGGAACTGGTCCAGGTCAAACCTGACAGTGGGTCCCGCATGTCAGGGTGATTATTTTAATTAAAACTTAATTAAAACTAATCCTGTTTAATTAACAGGGCTGGGCCCCACCTGTCATTGACTCAGGGGAGTCAACCAGGGCCCACCCGTGGTCAAACCCGAGTCGGCTGCACTGGCGTTTAGCCGCCGGCGAGCCCGACGCGGCGGCGGAAGTGGTTTTGGCCATTTCGGCCACCAAATGGGCCGCGGAGACCACCGGAGGGAAGCTGGGGACAAACCGCAGCTCTTGGCGGAGTCCGTTGAGGTCGGGATGGCCGGAGTTGGCGCCGGCGACGACTTTGGTGGCCACCGGGGTTCGGTCGGAGGTGAACTTGGCGCTAGAGGGTTCGGTGAGGCTCGTGGAGTAGCTAGCTAGGTGCTGCGGAACTTGGTGAGTAAGATGGACACCATCTTGTGGCCGGAGGATGACCGGGAGCACGTCGGCGACGAGCTCCACGGCGGTGGGTGCGGTTGAGCTCCGGGAAGTTGCTACACGGCTCGGGAGCAAGAACGGAAGGGAGGGGAAGATGGCTAAGCTCACAGTGAGTGCGACGGAGTTCTTGGTGCGGCCGGGGATGGACCGGAGCGACGACGGCGTTGAAGGGGATCTCCGGCGACGGTGAGCTCGGGCGAGGTCGGTGCGGTGGTCTCGGGCGTTGCGAGCGCTCGGGGCTCGGCTGCTCGATGAAGTGGACAGCGGCGGAGCTCCTGGACACGGTGAGACGGCGTGGGGTGGTCGGAGGGCGTGGCTACGGCGAGGGGGTGGCGGCGATGGCGTCGGCCATGGCTGGGGCGTGCGAGGGGGAGGAGCTGGA
>NW_021276925.1:0-1071 GCF_002162155.2 Triticum dicoccoides | reverse complement strand
TTTCGTCCCGAGGCTATTTTAGGTGCTGCGTCACCTTATTATTGGGCCAGGCCCATGTAATTTCGAAATACATAAGTATAGGCTATTTTTAGAGTCCGTATGTGTGGGGAAACAAGAGATAGGGTTGATTTCGGACCCCTCCACCAAGGGCCACGAAATCCACCCCCTCTTCCTCCATATATACAGCCCTTAGGGCATCGTTTAGACCTTGGGTTTTGTTTAGATTAAAAGTTCGCCATAGCTGCAACTTCGCGTACTTCGTTTGTGTTCAACGACCAGACAAAGGCGTCACAGAACCCCACCTTGATCAATAAAGCTTTCATCTTATATTCGCAATATCCAGATTGCAATCTTAGTTTCTTGCTTGTTCTTCGTTTGCTCGCAGGAAACAGACCCTCGTGGTCAAGTTGATCGTGCTCCGGCGTGGTCAATAAACTCTCGGAGTTGGTTTAGCGATTGCTAAGGCGCGACGTCCTCGCACGTTCGTAGTCGGATCGTCAAAGTCGACTTCCACCAAAGCGAAATCCACCATCTCATCGAAAGACGGGACACCTTTGCCTCTATCAAGTGGTATCAGATTTCCAGGTTGCTCGGTGAGATTTTACAGTTTTTCGTAGTTTAGACCGAGTCTGTTCTTCATACCTATAGTCCACGAAAAAGCCACAAAAAAAAATTTAGGGTTAGTTCATCATATCCGAACCAATCTGAGCCTTTGCATAATCTTTTTAGGGTTTTTGCTTTGTTGAATTTGCGGTTGCATCGTCGTGTCTAGTTGCTGGTCTTAGAGTCTAGTCTTTTAGAGTTTCGAGTTCTGGTCATAATTTGTCACGCCGCCGCCGCACCATCATCATCGCCCCTGCCATCTACCACCACCGCACCGAATCCGTATCCATATACCACCACCAATCCGTGTCCATATACCACCACCGATCCATATCCATATACTACCACCGCTACCACCACCGCTGCCATATACCACCACCATATATCCACCACCAATCCGAGTTCCTTGCTTATTAGGGTTGTTTTCGAGATCCATCTAGATTCCGATTCGTGTTTCCTTGCCGGAGT
>NW_021276924.1:0-664 GCF_002162155.2 Triticum dicoccoides | reverse complement strand
CATCATGTTTAAATTCAAATGAAATTTGAATTGAGGAATTTTCAAAAGCCTCAGAAACCTCTAAAAATAACCAACAATTAAATCTTCTCAAATGTGTCCAAGAAAATGTTCCTGTTATCCTCTGGAAATATTGGCAAGAGGTAAAAATCCAAACCAATATTTTTGGTGTCTCAGAAACATTTAATTTGGGCATTTGAATTAAATCAATAATTATTTGAATTGGATTTATATCTACTATTAAATAAATATAGGTCCAATAATTCTGAAATATTTTGTGGAGCATTGTTTTAATTCTTTTAGCTCCTAAAAATATTGTCAGAAGCAAAATAAATTGAATTGGTTTCAAAACCAAATTCAAAACAAACCTGCAAAATAGAAAACTGAAATAATTAGAAAAAAAATAAAAAGAACAGAGCCTACCTGGCCTCACCCGTGCAGCCACCAGCCTGCCCAGCTCCCCCACCAACGCGGCCCAGCCCACCTTCCCCCCCTTGTCCTCTTCTTCCTCTGCCAGAAGGCAGAGGCGAGGCGTGGCGCGCGCCCGAAGAGCGCCGGCCACCTCCTGCTTCGCCGTGGCAGCCTCCCCGACCCCCCTCGCGACGCCACGGAGACGGCCTCGACCCCCCTCGACCGTCTCTCTCTCTCTCTCTGGACCCCCTCCTCC
>NW_021276923.1:0-1055 GCF_002162155.2 Triticum dicoccoides | reverse complement strand
CCAGCCCACGTAGGAGAGGGTTTAAGGTGAGTTAAGTCTGGGGCGTTACTGGTAACGCCCCACATAAAGTGCCTTTACTATCATAAAGTCTACTTAATTACAGGCCGTTGCGGTGCAGAGTGCCTCTTGACCTCCTGGTGGTCGAGTGAGTCTTCGTGGTCGAGTCCTTCAGGCTAGTCGAGTGAATCCTCGTTGGTCGACTGGAAGGCGACCTCTTCTAGGGATGTCCTAGGGTAAGTTACTTGGAACAGGTCCATGACCCTACCCTAGGTACATAACCCCATCATTAGCCCCCGAATGGATTGAGGCTTCGAGTGAAGAAGGAGTTGATGTCGTTTCCGATTAACCTTTGCGCTCTAGTTGTGCGCTGTTCTGGATCAAAGAATCTCTTCGTTGACAGGGAGCAATTTGTCTTCGGTCGACTCGATCCATTCTATTTTTGCGTCGAGTGATCTTTCGAGCTTCGACGATTCCCGAGCGACGGATCGCCGGAAACACCGCGTCTGACAGACTGATTTGTTGCTCGCGGATTCCGCGGGGTGCGAAATTTGGGGGCGCGCGCGAAGCGGGGCAGACCGCGGCGTTCGGATGGGACGGGGCATAGCCGCCTCGATCTCCGCGCTGCCTTTTTCGCCACGTATCCAGTCCTCATAACTGCTCCCAGATATGATTAGATCGACCGGGCCCACATGTCAGCCACTCGGAAGGGACCTTATAAATGTGCCCGGCGAGGATTTCTGTGCTGCGCCTCAGCATTCTCCCTCTCTCCCTCTGCTTCCTTCCTCCCTGCTCAGCGTGCCCGCTCTCGCCCCCGCACCACTTCCCTTCGTGCATCTCACCGGCGACCATGGCCAAGGAGAAGACGGCGGCGCTGGAGCGTGCCAAGAAGGCGTCGGCATCGGAGAAGGCGAAGGGGAGATCCACCAGCCGCAGAGGGTCCTCGTCCAGATCCCGCCTGCCGAAAGGCTGGGTCCAAGGAGACTGGATCCAGTCGACCATCACGGAGACGGACCTCCTCGACATGGCCAACGAGGGCTTGATCCCTCACGGAGCTG
>NW_021276922.1:0-1288 GCF_002162155.2 Triticum dicoccoides | reverse complement strand
ATTTTGGGAAAGTTTCCAAAATGCTATGGGAACCCGTCTCTCCTTTAGCACCGCTTTCCACCCTCAGTCGAGTGGTCAAGTGGAACGCGTCAACCAGATTCTAGAAGACATGCTTCGAGCCTCTGTTATCTCATTCGGAATGGACTGGGAGAAGTGCCTTCCATTTGCCGAATTCGCTTACAACAACAGCTATCAATCTAGCTTGGGTAAAGCCCCTTTTGAAGTTCTCTATGGACGACGGTGTCGAACACCCCTTAACTGGTCAGAAACCGGGGAAAGACAATTCTTTGGCCCGGATATGATTCAGGAAGCAGAAGAACAAGTTCGCATCGTTCGTGAAAAGTTGAAAACAGCCCAATCTCGTCAAAAGAGTCAATATGACCGAAAACATAAGGCTATGACTTTTGAGGTTGACGAGAAGGCTTATCTTCGGGTCACCCCTCTGAAGGGAACCCATCGTTTCGGTATCAAAGGCAAATTGGCTCCTCGTTACATTGGACCTTTTCGCATCCTCGCCAAACGAGGAGAAGTTGCCTACCAGTTGGAACTACCTCCGCACCTCTCCAGAGTCCACGATGTCTTCCACGTTTCTCAACTCAGGCGTTGCTTCTCGGATCCTATCCGTGGAGTGGACCACGAAACGCTTGATCTCCAAGATAATCTTACATATCGAGAGTACCCCATTCGTATCCTCGATCAGGCCGAACGTACCACCCGACGTCATAATATCAAGTTTCTCAAAGTACAATGGTCGCACCATTCTGAGGATGAAGCAACTTGGGAAAGGGAGGATCGTCTTCGACTCGAGTATCCCGCCTTATTCCCGGAGGAACCCAAATCTCGGGACGAGATTCTTTTGAGTGGGGGTGAGTTGTCACACCCTAGCTAGTCATGCATCAGAGTGTGTGCATCATGTTTAAAATTCCATTTAATTTTGAAATGGGGATTTGTGAAACCCTCAGAATCATTTTGAAAATGACCCAAATAAAAATTTCTCCAAAAGGGTCCAAGAAAATGCTCATGTTGCTCTCTGAAAATATTGGACAGAGATAAAAATCAAACCAATATTTTTAAGAGCTCATAGGTATTTATTTTGGGCATTTGGAATTAATGCATAACTATTTGCATTGGAAATATATTAGTTATATATATTAATATATGTCCAAAAATTATGCCACCTGTTGGGGAGCTCTGGAATAATATATCTAGCTCCTGCAAAAATTGGCATAAGGTTATAAAATGATTTAATATTTTATTTAAATCAAAACAAATGTCAGAAATTAGAAAA
>NW_021276921.1:0-1097 GCF_002162155.2 Triticum dicoccoides | reverse complement strand
TCGTTTTATTTCCTGTTCAGCTTTGCAACCAAGATGAAACAAATGGTCCATAGGATAACACTCTTCATGAATTAGTATCTCTTGAATATCACGGTTTAATCCTCCCCAAAATCTATCCATAAAATCATCTTCACTTTCTTCTAAAGAGGAATGCAACAAGGTAGTTTGTAAATCATCATAATATTTTGTTACAGTTTCACTACCTTGTTTTAAGTGTTGCAACTTCTTAATCATGTCACGAGTATAATAAGCAGGGACGAAAGTATGTCGCATGGCAAGTTTCAAATCATCCCAAGTAGTAGGTATATAATCAGGGTGTAACCGACAATATTCACTCCACCAAACCAAAGCATAACCAGTGAAAGAACCAACCGCAACCTTAACCTTTTTATGTTCATTGAAATTATGGGAAGCAAATATATTTTTTATGTCGAACTCCCATTCAATATATAAAGCAGGTTTAAAACGGCCATTAAATGGTGGTATAAATACATTAACCTGATCATGTGCATTTGGATGTTTGTGCACCTCTCGTGACGGTTGTGGTATTTGCAAAGGTGGTGGCACGTCTCCCGCGATCGACAAAGCCCATGAATTGACTCTGCATCCCGTCTTTCGTTGAGATGATGGATATCGCTTTGGTGGAAGTTGACTTTGACGATCCGACTACGAACGTGCGAGGACGTCGCGCCTTAGCAATCGCTAAACCAACTCCGAGAGGTTATTGACCACGCTGGAGCACGATCAACCTGACCACGAGGGTCTATTTCCTGCGAGCAAACGAAGAACAAGCAAGAAACTAAGATTGCAATCTGGATATTGCGAATATAAGATGAAAGCTTTATTGATCAAGGTGGGGTTCTGTGACGCCTTTGTCTGGTCGTTGAACACAAACGAAGTACGCGAAGTTGCAGCTATGGCGAACTTTTAATCTAAACAAAACCCAAAGTCTAAACGATGCCCTAAGGGCTGTATATATGGAGGAAGAGGGGGGAATTTCGTGGCCCTTGGTGGAGGGGTCCGAAATCAACCCTATCTCTTGTTTCCCCACACATACGGACTCTAAAAATAGCCTATACTTATGTATTTCGAAATTA
>NW_021276920.1:0-1079 GCF_002162155.2 Triticum dicoccoides | reverse complement strand
CGGTAAAGGACTTCTGGGTTGCTTATATCAGTTCATAGACAAGTGAAAGTGGATACCCTAAAATACGCAAGATAAGCGTGAGTGCTATGGATGGCGTTCTCGTAGGGAGACGGGAGCGGATCCATAGTGGTGTATTGATATGGTGAATATGTGGACTCGTGTGCGCCACCTCAAAAGAGTTACATTGCAGTCGTAGTTCAGGATAGCCACCGAGTCAAAGCTGGCTTGCTGCAGTTAAACCCCACCATCCCCTTTGTTGATAATGATGCATATGTAGTTAGTTCTGATGTAAGTCTTGCTGGGTACATTTGTACTCACGTTTGCCTATTTTATGTTTTTGCAGAGAGACTTCGGTCTCACTAGTAGTTTCGCGTGGACTTCGACGTTTAGCTTGTTACCTCAGCTACGATCTTGTGCCCCGGCAGGATCTGGTAGATAGTCAGGCTTCTCAGCCTTTTTCAGTTATAGATGTTTGTACTCAGACATGATAGCTTCCGCTTGTGCTTTGATTTGTATGCTCTGATTGTTGGGTCATGAGACCCATGTTTGTAATATCTCGCTCCTCGGAGCCTATTGAATAAATTACTTGAGTCGTAGAGTCATGTTGTGATGCCATGTTGTATTTGCACATATCGAGCATATTGTGTGTATGTTATTGAAATGCTTGGTATGTGTGGGATCTGGCTATCTAGTTGTTTATCCTTAGTAGCCTCTCTTACCGGGAAATGTCTCCTAGTGCTTCCACTGAGCCATGGTAGCTTGCTACTGCTCCGGAACACTTAGGCTGGCCGGCATGTGTCCTTCTTCGTTCCTGTGTCTGTCCCTTCGGGAAAATGTCACGCGATGAATACCGGAGTCCTGTTAGCCCGCTACAGCCCGGTTCACCGGAGTCCTGCTAGCCCAGTGCTACAGCCTGGATTCACTCGCTGATGACCGACACGTTCGATGTTGGGTCATGGATGCCTGTCCCTGTAAGTTTGTGCCACTTTGGGTTTACGACTAGCCATGTCAGCCCGGGCTCCTTATCATATGGATGCTAGCGACACTATCATATACGTGTGCCAAAAGGCGCAAACGGT
>NW_021276919.1:0-2622 GCF_002162155.2 Triticum dicoccoides | reverse complement strand
CCCCCCCCCCAAGCTTGGCAGTTGCCAAGGGGAGTGCCCATACCCATGTGATTATGTCCTCGGATGCGGTGAAGAAGGAGTTGTTGATGATGTAGGCTTGTCGTCCATCTTCCAAGGCATAGGCTCACCATCATAGAAGGATGATCGAGTCTCCGGGATCCTCAAATCTGCAGCCAAACTCATCCTCTTGAATATATATTCATACTCACAGTTTTGGTTTTGCAGGTCATAGATCTGGGCTTGGAGGTGCTCGATTTTCTCTTGAAGCTTGAAGATGGTCTCCCCAATGATCTTGGCATCTAGCTTGTGGTTGTTGGTGAACTCCACGATCATCATCTTGTTGGCGTTGAGTCCTCGCTCCATCATCCCTTGGCACTTGAAAACTTGTTGTTCCATGGCTTCGAGCTTTGTCTCCATGCTTCCGGTATGCCTTGGTCCCTCCACATCGCGGATGTGCAGCACCCCCTCACGCATCTCAATGGTTTGAGGGTGTTGCAGCACCTCCGCAAGATAGGGGTTGATGACCCTCTCGAAAAACTTGTCCTTGGGAGCGCTTGGAGACGTCATGGTGCTCTAGATCTGTCAGAAAAATAGCTCGAAACGAAAATAGAGGATTTTTGCGTGGTACGCTGGTCAAAACCTTTGGGAGATTATATAATGAATTTTTACCGACCAAGAGAAGTAACGTGCAAGAAAACGGAGTCTGGGAGGCACACGAGGTGGCCACGAGACAGGTGGGCGCGCCCAGTAGGGGTGGGCGCGCCCTCCACCCTCGTGGAGGCCTCGTGTCCTTCCCGGATTACTTCTTGCTTTCCGAAATTCTTAAATATTCCAAAACAGAAGAAAAATTGCCATTAGAACTGTTTTGGAGTCGGTTTACTTACCGTACCACATACCTATTTCTTTTCGGAGTCTGAAACGTTCTGGAAAGTGTCCCTTATGTATTCCTCCGGGGTTACGGTCTCAATAATATTGGTTTCAACATTGATAGGATTACATGAGATATAACGTTTGATTCTTTGACCGTTCACCACCCTCGGACTTGTGCCTTCGAAGTTGTTGATTTTTATGGCGCCGGAACGATAGACTTCCTTGATAACTAAGGACCTTCCCATTCAGAGAGAAGTTTTCCTGTAAAAAATCTTAAACAAGAGTTGAATAGCAACACATAATCACCTACATTAAATTCTCGCTTTTGTATTCTTTTTTCATGCCATCTTTTAACTTTTTCTTTGAATAGCTTGGCATTCTCATAGGCTTGGGTTCTCCATTCATCAAGTGAGCTAATATCAAATAAGCTCTTCTCACCGGCAAGTTTGAAGTCATAATTGAGATCTTTAATAGCCCAATATGCTTTATGTGCGAGTTCGAGAGGTAAGTGACATGCTTTTCCATAAACCATCTTATACAGAGACATACCCATTGGATTTTTATATGCAGTTCTATAGGCCCATAATGCATCATCAAGTTGTTTGGACCAATTCTTTCTAGATCTATTAACAGTCTTTTGCAAAATTAATTTGAGCTCTCTATTGCTCAGCTCTACTTGACCACTAGACTCTGGGTGATAAGGAGATGCAATTCTACGATTAACATCATACTTAGCAAGCATTTTATGGAAAGCACCATGAATAAAATGTGAACCACCATTAGTCATAAGATATCTAGGGACTCCAAACCTCAAAAAAATAACTTCCTTAAGCATCTTAATAGAGGTGTTATGATTAGAACTACTAGTTGGAATAGCTTCTACCCACTTAGTAACATAATCAACAGCAACTAAAATATGTGTGTAACCATTAGAGGCAGGAAAAGGTCCCATATAATCAAAGCCCCAAACATCAAATGGTTCAATAACAAGAGAATAATTCATAGGCATTTCTTGATGTCTACTAATATTACCAATTCTTTGACATTCATCACAAGACAAGACAAACTTACGGGCATCTTTGAAGAGAGTAGGCCAATAAAAACCGCATTGCAATACCTTATGTGCAGTTCTATCTCCAGCGTGGTGTGCTCCATATGGTTCGGAGTGGCACTTGCGCATGATCTGTTCCTGTTCATGCTCAGGTACACAACGTCTAATAACACCATCTACTCCTTCTTTGTAAAGGTGTGGGTCATCCCAGAAGTAATGTCTTAAATCATAAAAGAACTTTTTCTTTTGCTGGTATGTGAAACTAGGTGGTATAAATTTAGCAACAATGTAATTAGCATAATCAACATACCATGGAGCAATACGAGAAGCATTAACGACTGCTAATTGTTCATCAGGAAAGCTATCATCAATAGGTAGTGGGTGATTGTCGGTGTCAAAACCGGCGGATCTCGGGTAGGGGGTCCTGATCTGTGCGTCTAAGGCTAATGGTAACAGGAGGCAAGGGACATGATGTTTTACCCAGGTTCGGGCCCTCTTGATGGAGGTAAAACCCTACTTCCTGCTTGATTGATATTGATGATATGAGTGTTACAAGAGTTGATCTACCACGAGATCGTAGAGGCTAAACCCTAGAAGCTAGCCTATGATGATTATGATTATGTCTCTAAGGACTAAACCCTTCGGTTTATATAGACACCGGAGAAGGCTAGGGTTTACATGGAGTTGGTTACAAACAAGGA
>NW_021276918.1:0-913 GCF_002162155.2 Triticum dicoccoides | reverse complement strand
CCGATGGTTCCTCTTCATCTTCCCTGAATCAATATATCTCCAAAAATTTGCCTTCAAGGCTTCGAATAAAAACAGTTTTCCTTCACATCCTCGCCCCGATGTACTTCACGAGGCGACTTCTCCCTAGCGGCGTCTGTGTATGAAGATGTGGCAGCGTCAACCACGTCAGTTCATCTCTTCATTATTTGTTTCTTCTCCAGGCTCACATAGCATCCTTGCTGGCATATTTCCCCCCGATGGTTTTTTACCAGCGCGTCGCGACCTCAAGCCACCATCCACTATGTACTTTCAGTTAATTCCCAGTATCCCACACGTTCCATAAGATTAATTGAGGAGGCATTTGAGCGGCCTGCCGGAGTAGTGACATCACCCATATTCAGAAGCCTATCCCGATGGTTCCTCTTCATCTTCCCTGAATCAATATATCTCCGCAAAATTTGCCTTCACGTCTATGAATAAAAACAGTTTTCCTTCACATCCTCGCCCCGATGTACTTCACGAGGCGACTTCTCCCTAGCGGCGTCTGTGTATGAAGATGTGGCAGCGTCAACCACGTCAGTTCATCTTTTCATTATTTGTTTCTTCTCCAGGCTCACATAGCATCCTTGCTGGCATATTTCCCCCCGATGGTTTTTTACCAGCGCGTCGCGACCTCAAGCCACCATCCACTATGTACTCTCAGTTAATTCCCACTATCCCACATGTTCCATAAGATTAATTGAGGAGGCATTTGAGCGGCCTGCCGGAGTAGTGATGTCACCCATATTCAGAAGCCTATCCCGATGGTTCCTCTTCGTCTTCCCTGAATCAATATATCACCACAAAATTTGCCTTCAAGGCTTCGAATAAAAACAATTTTCCTTCACATCCTCGCCCCGATGTACTTCACGAGGCGACTTCTCCCTAGCGTCGT
>NW_021276917.1:0-2622 GCF_002162155.2 Triticum dicoccoides | reverse complement strand
CCCCCCCCCCAAGCTTGGCAGTTGCCAAGGGGAGTGCCCATACCCATGTGATTATGTCCTCGGATGCGGTGAAGAAGGAGTTGTTGATGATGTAGGCTTGTCGTCCATCTTCCAAGGCATAGGCTCACCATCATAGAAGGATGATCGAGTCTCCGGGATCCTCAAATCTGCAGCCAAACTCATCCTCTTGAATATATATTCATACTCACAGTTTTGGTTTTGCAGGTCATAGATCTGGGCTTGGAGGTGCTCGATTTTCTCTTGAAGCTTGAAGATGGTCTCCCCAATGATCTTGGCATCTAGCTTGTGGTTGTTGGTGAACTCCACGATCATCATCTTGTTGGCGTTGAGTCCTCGCTCCATCATCCCTTGGCACTTGAAAACTTGTTGTTCCATGGCTTCGAGCTTTGTCTCCATGCTTCCGGTATGCCTTGGTCCCTCCACATCGCGGATGTGCAGCACCCCCTCACGCATCTCAATGGTTTGAGGGTGTTGCAGCACCTCCGCAAGATAGGGGTTGATGACCCTCTCGAAAAACTTGTCCTTGGGAGCGCTTGGAGACGTCATGGTGCTCTAGATCTGTCAGAAAAATAGCTCGAAACGAAAATAGAGGATTTTTGCGTGGTACGCTGGTCAAAACCTTTGGGAGATTATATAATGAATTTTTACCGACCAAGAGAAGTAACGTGCAAGAAAACGGAGTCTGGGAGGCACACGAGGTGGCCACGAGACAGGTGGGCGCGCCCAGTAGGGGTGGGCGCGCCCTCCACCCTCGTGGAGGCCTCGTGTCCTTCCCGGATTACTTCTTGCTTTCCGAAATTCTTAAATATTCCAAAACAGAAGAAAAATTGCCATTAGAACTGTTTTGGAGTCGGTTTACTTACCGTACCACATACCTATTTCTTTTCGGAGTCTGAAACGTTCTGGAAAGTGTCCCTTATGTATTCCTCCGGGGTTACGGTCTCAATAATATTGGTTTCAACATTGATAGGATTACATGAGATATAACGTTTGATTCTTTGACCGTTCACCACCCTCGGACTTGTGCCTTCGAAGTTGTTGATTTTTATGGCGCCGGAACGATAGACTTCCTTGATAACTAAGGACCTTCCCATTCAGAGAGAAGTTTTCCTGTAAAAAATCTTAAACAAGAGTTGAATAGCAACACATAATCACCTACATTAAATTCTCGCTTTTGTATTCTTTTTTCATGCCATCTTTTAACTTTTTCTTTGAATAGCTTGGCATTCTCATAGGCTTGGGTTCTCCATTCATCAAGTGAGCTAATATCAAATAAGCTCTTCTCACCGGCAAGTTTGAAGTCATAATTGAGATCTTTAATAGCCCAATATGCTTTATGTGCGAGTTCGAGAGGTAAGTGACATGCTTTTCCATAAACCATCTTATACAGAGACATACCCATTGGATTTTTATATGCAGTTCTATAGGCCCATAATGCATCATCAAGTTGTTTGGACCAATTCTTTCTAGATCTATTAACAGTCTTTTGCAAAATTAATTTGAGCTCTCTATTGCTCAGCTCTACTTGACCACTAGACTCTGGGTGATAAGGAGATGCAATTCTACGATTAACATCATACTTAGCAAGCATTTTATGGAAAGCACCATGAATAAAATGTGAACCACCATTAGTCATAAGATATCTAGGGACTCCAAACCTCAAAAAAATAACTTCCTTAAGCATCTTAATAGAGGTGTTATGATTAGCACTACTAGTTGGAATAGCTTCTACCCACTTAGTAACATAATCAACAGCAACTAAAATATGTGTGTAACCATTAGAGGCAGGAAAAGGTCCCATATAATCAAAGCCCCAAACATCAAATGGTTCAATAACAAGAGAATAATTCATAGGCATTTCTTGATGTCTACTAATATTACCAATTCTTTGACATTCATCACAAGACAAGACAAACTTACGGGCATCTTTGAAGAGAGTAGGCCAATAAAAACCGCATTGCAATACCTTATGTGCAGTTCTATCTCCAGCGTGGTGTGCTCCATATGGTTCGGAGTGGCACTTGCGCATGATCTGTTCCTATTCATGCTCAGGTACACAACGTCTAATAACACCATCTACTCCTTCTTTGTAAAGGTGTGGGTCATCCCAGAAGTAATGTCTTAAATCATAAAAGAACTTTTTCTTTTGCTGGTATGTGAAACTAGGTGGTATAAATTTAGCAACAATGTAATTAGCATAATCAACATACCATGGAGCAATACGAGAAGCATTAACGACTGCTAATTGTTCATCAGGAAAGCTATCATCAATAGGTAGTGGGTGATTGTCGGTGTCAAAACCGGCGGATCTCGGGTAGGGGGTCCTGATCTGTGCGTCTAAGGCTAATGGTAACAGGAGGCAAGGGACATGATGTTTTACCCAGGTTCGGGCCCTCTTGATGGAGGTAAAACCCTACTTCCTGCTTGATTGATATTGATGATATGAGTGTTACAAGAGTTGATCTACCACGAGATCGTAGAGGCTAAACCCTAGAAGCTAGCCTATGATGATTATGATTATGTCTCTAAGGACTAAACCCTTCGGTTTATATAGACACCGGAGAAGGCTAGGGTTTACATGGAGTTGGTTACAAACAAGGA
>NW_021276916.1:0-1852 GCF_002162155.2 Triticum dicoccoides | reverse complement strand
ACAAATTGAGTAAATCATGCAAAGATCCAGAATACGGAAATACCAGTACTTAATATGGTTCAGGCTGAATCTGACGGAGCGTCTTGTCCAAATCACTTGCGAGCATCTTTTGATATTCCTCGCTGCCTGCTTGGAGCATATAATACTGAACAAGTGCTTTGAGCATATAATCTACTCCCTCGGTTCCTAAATATATGTCTTTTTAGGGATTCTAATATAGACTACATACGGAGAAAAAGAATGAGTCTACACTCTAGAATATATGTACATTAATCTGTATGTAATGCATATTCAAATCTATAAATAGACCTATATTTAAGAACGGAGTAAGTACTTCGCTCGTAATCATTTTAGTATCCACCTGGCAAACAATATCGATTCATGTATAGTCAAAATTAACATCAAACATCAACCAAAACATATCCAAACAACTAAAAGCTGTACCAAGCAAAGAATTTCGAAATCCGCTGTTACCGTTACATTACACATTGTAAAACCATCAAAACTAAACCGCAATTGAGGAGTCTGTAGTTCGGTTGAAAAAAAAACATGTTTGTATTGTACTGTGTAGCACTATCACTCTTTTGGCAAAATACTGAACACCATCATTTTTTGTACAGGAGCAGCGCAGCCTGCAGCATGCCAGGTGCAGAGCCTGCTGGCTCACGAGCACTATGAAGAGAAATATGCCTGGTTAAAGAGCATCTGGCACAGTGTTGTTATATTAGTATCATCGTACTCTGAAAGAGTGTCGAATTCACGTGCCAGTGACTAGATATATTAGTCCTAAGATAAGCAAGTAGTGCCCCTACCACATCATCGATAGTTCGTCGTCTATCAACCAGGTACTTGTATATTGTCACAGATTTACACTTGGTCGCAGTATGAAAAGTGCAGAACGTTGTTTAAGCAGGAGGACAGGGCATCCAATACATATTATACGGTTTATTCTCGGCCGCCATTGTTTTGTCCTGGCTGTCATCGTCCATGTGCACACCGCTGCCATATGGTCGGCCATGCAAGGCAACCACTTCACCAGCACGTTCATCCAGGATTTATGACAATATATAATCTGGTGAGTTATTTTTGTCCACTAATACATATCTAATCATGTGAATGCATCTATATGTGTACAAACTTTATCCTAAATTTATGGGTCTATCAATACCCCACACACACAAACACATCTCTTTCGTATTTTTCCAAACTAACAGTACGTACTTCTTGAGTAGCCCGTTCTAAGATCGGCCCTCACTATGTCTTGAATGTGGCCTCGCTAGTTGCTAATAGTAGTGGCAGGTCCTCGTGATCCATCACGAGGAGCTCACCATCATTTTATTTGCAGGTCAGGGAGACATATAACTAAGCTAGCATTAAATTCGACTTTGCTGGTCCTCAAAATAATAATCTCAAAAAGGTAAAATCCACTTTGCTAGTACCCCCACAACAATTTTGGTCAGAGTTTGATTTGAGATGTTTCTTAGCACATCATATCCACCGCATCTTGGCTGTCGCATGTAAAATCAGAGCCGACCTAGTGCCAAGCCTACTACAAGCTCACGTCCCTTCGGGCTGAGCCTGTCTTCGCTTGCTGCTTGACGAGCCTGGAAACAAGGCCTGGCTTGAGCTTTTCCACAACTCGGCGAAGCTCGGTGCAGCTCCCGATCATCATCCTGGTGGAGGTGTGTGGGTTCTTCTTCCCCATCGGCAGCTTCTTGTCAGCACGGGCAGGCGGTGGTAATGGCAACGTTGGATAAATGAGTGGTTACCAGCTAGTATGCATGATACTGGGATGATGCATGATATTTAGTTGAGACCTTCCAATTTTGATAATGAATTTTAATAAGATAAC
>NW_021276915.1:0-911 GCF_002162155.2 Triticum dicoccoides | reverse complement strand
CAGCACAGTACCGTCGTTGAGCGTTTATTCAACTTTGCATCTCTGAATTGATTATTGCTGACCCTTTTTGCTACCATATTATAAGCCTTCCCAGCTCCACATACATCTACGTCGTGCGTTTGACTCTCCCTGGTAATCGCTCTATCCAAGCTTTGAGAGTTTTTGACTACAACGGTTGCCGATCACCGCCTGCTGCTGGGTAAGAACTGGTAAGAATTTGAGATTTGCTTGACGGATTTGTGACACCCACCACCACCACTTGTTCGTAGTCTGTAGGATCATATTCTTGTGTGTTTCTATTGCTGCTAACCATGCCAGGATCACAAGCCGACGAGATTGACTGGGAGAATTTATTGAACAAGGAGCTTCATGATAAGTTTCAGCAAATGATGACTGAACAGGTGCAAGATGTGCTGAACAATTTTGAAGAGGCCATGGAGAAGATCACTAGCTTTGAGAAGACGTTCGAAACAAAGCTCGACAACAAGTTTAATGAATTGCTCGCGCGTCTTCCACCACCACCACCCGCTGCAGCTAACGCACCTCTCCAACAACAACAACAACAACAACGACTACCTCCACGTCGCGAAGCAGACCTCCGCCGAGCAAGCCGTGTTCCTCTTGCGTTTGGCCAAACTGTTGGTGCTGCTGTTGATACTTCTGTGGCTCCTGCTGCTGATGCGGAGGAGGATGATTATGTGGGAGACTATGAGGATGAGGTTGATCAAAATCAACACTACGTGCAGCCACCTGTACCACCACCAGCAGGTCGACCTCAGGTATATATTCGTAATGGTAGGCCTGCACCACCACCTCAGGTACGAGATGATGTCCATATTCCTAAACTGAAATTGAATATTCCACCATTTGAGGGTAGATATGTTCCTGATATATATCTTACTTGGGAGTTA
>NW_021276914.1:0-1286 GCF_002162155.2 Triticum dicoccoides | reverse complement strand
GTGATCGTTGACACTGATGAAGACTCAATGTTATCTTCAGAAGTGCCAGGCAAGCAAAACCCCCTTGTTCATTCCGATAAAATCCCACTCTCTCGCTCCTGCTCTCTTTTACTGCATTAGGACAACAACGACATATTTGCTACTTGCTGCGGTAGCTGAACCCCTTTATCCTTTGCATGACCTGTCATTGCCACAGTAAATAGATGAAACCCACTAGCATGAGTAGGAGTTGTTTGAGCCCTGATGTGCCTACTCATTCATGCTTGTTGTCATGCCTGCTATTGCTTAGAGTTGAGTCAGATCTGATTCATCGGGGATGAATCGGAGGCGTGTGAACATGTCCTACTGTGTGTGAGCTAAGTGTGTGAACACGATTTGGTAAAGGTAGCGGTGAGAGGCCATGTAGGAGTACATGGTGGGTTGTCTCATTGCAGCCGTCCTCAGGAACTGAGTTCTGTGTTTGTGATCCATGATCAGCTACTACCACGCATTGGGCCCGAAACCAATGGACCCTCTCGGCTTCTTGATCACCCTTGTCCTCTGTCCAGGAGTTGCAAGTAGTTTTTGGTGTTTGTAGTATGCTGGAGGCCGTGGGCAGCGCTGACCGTAGGGGTGGGCTATGATGCGGTAGGCATGTGGCACGGTGTACCGGGCGCCCGTTTGGTGTCTCGGGAACCCTGTTCACATCGTTTGGGGCTGTGAGCGAAACTCCGGCCGGATCTCCTCATGGATGGAACCCGAATAGGCGATAAACCTGGACTAGAGACTTCAGTGTTTAGGCAGGCCGTGGCCGACACCCACGTTGGGCTTCCGCTTGAAGGTTGCCGAGTACATGTCGTGTAAACGGCGGTAAGTGGTGAGAGCGTGTGTGAAGAAGTACACCCCTGCAGGGTTAACATCATCTATTCGAATAGCCGTGTCCGCGGAAAAGGACTTCTGGGTTGCTTATATCAGTTCATAGACAAGTGGAAGTGGATACCCTAAAATACGCAAGATAAGCGTGAGTGCTATGGATGGCGTTCTCGTAGGGAGACGGGAGCGGTTCCATAGTGGTGTATTGATATGGTGAATATGTGGACTCGTGTGCGCCACCTCAAAAGAGTTACTTGCAGTCGTAGTTCAGGATAGCCACCGAGTCAAAGCTGGCTTGCTGCAGTTAAACCCCACCATCCCTTTGTTGATAATGATGCATATGTAGTTAGTTCTGATGTAAGTCTTGCTGGGTACATTTGTACTCACGTTTGCCTATTTTATGTTTTTGCAGAGAGACTTCAGTCTCACTAGTA
>NW_021276913.1:0-1118 GCF_002162155.2 Triticum dicoccoides | reverse complement strand
AGTTCTCCCAGTCAATCTCGTCGGCTTGTGATCCTGGCATGGTTAGCAGCAATAGAAACACACAAGAATATGATCCTACAGACTACTAAGAAGTGGTGGTGGTGTATCACAAATCCGTCAAGCAAATCTCAAATTCTTACCAGTTCTTACCCAGCAGCAGGCGGTGATCGGCAACCGTTGTAGTCAAAAACTCTCAAAGCTTGGATAGAGCGATTACCAGGGAGAGTCAAACACACGACGTAGATGTATGTGGAGCTGGGAAGGCTTATAGTATGGTAGCAAAAAGGGTCAGCAATAATCAATTCAGAGATGCAAAGTTGAATAAACGCTCAACGACGGTACTGTGCTGGTCCTAGGCTAGACTATGCTAGAGACGCGAGCCTAGAACACCAACAAAATCACGGCGCGGCACGTAAACAAGGGAAAAGCACACTCTGAATTTTTTTTTTCGCTCTTTTTTTTTTGCGCTCTTTTTTTTGCGCTGTTTTTTTTTGCGAAAAATCACTATAATGGCGAGTGTCTCAAAACTCTTCCTAGCTCAAACTGACAGGATGGGCACGAAATTTTTTCGACCAATTTTTTTTTTTGACTGCCCGGACCCAAAAACTGGAAACGGGTCAAAAAAAACTTCCTATAATGGCACCTGTCTCAAAACACTCAAAAACACCTAAAAATAGGATAGCCAGAAATTTTTTCGAAAAATGCGTTTTCGAAAAATTTTGGGCCTAAACGGAGCGTGGCTACCCGACTCTTTTTTTTTCCGAAACCTACTCCGGCAAGGAAACACGAATCGGAAACTAGATGGATCTCGAAAACAAACCTAATAAGCAAGGAAATCGGATTGGTGGTGGATATATGGTGGTGGTATATGGCAGCGGTGGTGGTAGCGGTGGTAGTATATGGATATGGATCGGTGGTGGTATATGGACACGGATTGGTGGTGGTATATGGATACGGATTCGGAGCGGTGGTGGTAGATGGCAGGGGCGATGATGATGGTGCGGCGGCGGCGTGACAACTTATGACCAGAACTCGAAACTCTAAAAGACTAGACTCTAAGACCAGCAACTAGAAACGACGATGCAACCGCAAATTCAACAAAGCAAAACCCTAAAAAG
>NW_021276912.1:0-1548 GCF_002162155.2 Triticum dicoccoides | reverse complement strand
AGAACTCAGTTCCTGAGGACGGCTGCAATGAGACAACCCACCATGTACTCCTACATGGCCTCTCACCGCTACCTTTACCAAATCGTGTTCACACACTTAGCTCACACACAGTAGGACAGGTTCACACGCCTCTGATTCATCCCCGATGAATCAGACCCGACTCAACTCTACGCAGTAGCAGGCATGACAACAAACATAAATGAGTAGGCACATCAGGGCTCAAACAACTCCTACTCATGCTAGTGGGTTTCATCTATTTACTGTGGCAATGACAGGTCATGCAAAGGATAAAGGGGTTCAGCTACCGCAGCAAGTAACAGTTGAATCGTTGTTGTCCTAATGCAGTAAAAGAGAGCAGGAGCGAGAGAGTGGGATTGTATTGGAATGAACAAGGGGTTTTTGCTTGCCTGGCACTTCTGAAGATAACATTGAGTCTTCATCAGTGTCAACGATCACATCATCGATATCACGTCTATCGAGAGGGGACAAATACCGGCAACACAGAAGGGAACACAATCAATGCAATGCACAATATGATGCATGATCATGACATGGCAAAATGAATGTGTTTTGGGCTAATGCATCTAGCAACAAGTTAAATGGGGTTGGTTTGAATACAAGATTCAAATTCAAACTCCATATGTGATTATTTAAATGCCATTTATATGATTTGTGCTAAACAGCAGCTATAAGTTGTTCTAACATGCATGAAAATGTTACAGATGGATTCCTTGAATTTTTCTGATAATTTTTCATATATAATTTATTTCATTTGGAGTTACGGTTGAATTTCTATGAATTTTAGAAGTTTTAGGCATTTTCTGGAATTTCAGAATTAAATTAAATCCAGAAAACATTACTGCGTCAGCATGACGTTGGCATGACGTCAGCAAGTCAACAGGGGCCGGCTCGGGTCAAACCTGACGTGTGGGGTCCACACGTCAGTGACACAGGGGCTAATCCCGCGTTGACTCGGGCTTTGACCCGCTACGGGGCCCGCTGTCAGTGTCACAGGGTTAGTTAGTAGGGTCATTAGCCCCTAACGACGACGCCACGTCAGCACACCGGAGACCAGCCGACGGCGACCACAGAACACGGCGGGGCACGCCGGACTTGCGCTAGAGGCGTCAGTTTGGCGCGCTGAGGGCACCAGGGGATGGCCCTTGCTCCCGCGCATCCAGAGGACCGAGTGGGAGGTCGCGGGGTCGCCGGAACTCATGCCGGCGACGAGCCTTGGCGGCGATGGTGTTCGGTGGTGCTCGGGCGCGTCGCTACGGTGCATCAGTGAGCAAATGGAGAGGCTGGGCAGCACCTGCTAGACATGGGGAGCACTAAGAGCAGCTCAGTGAGGCCAGGGGAGCACGGAGGCTATGCGTGCAGCAGCAATGGCGGACGGTGGCTTCGGTGCTCGTGGGGAACGGCGCTACGGCACGGAGGGGAGCATGCTGAGTTAGGGGAGAGGGTCAGTGACTCACGGCGATGACGAGGGGACGCTCGGCGAGGTCGGGGACGGTCCGGAGCCGGCGAATTTGACGAAGATGGCCGGCG
>NW_021276911.1:0-996 GCF_002162155.2 Triticum dicoccoides | reverse complement strand
TTCGTTGAACACGACGTCTCGCGCTGTGCGCACACGTTGTGTCTTTGGGTCGAGGATGCGGTAGGCCTTTGAGCCCTCCGCGTAGCCGATGAAGACTCCCGGAGTGCTCCTGTCGTCGAGCTTGCCGATGTGGCCGAGCTCCTTGGCGAACGCAAGGCAGCCAAAGACCCGCAAATGAGAGACCGCCGGCTTCCGCCCATGCCAGGCCTCGTACGGAGTTCTGCCGTCGAGTGCCTTAGTAGGAGAGCGGTTGAGGATGTAGACGGCCGTTAGCACCGCCTCTCCCCAGAAGACAGCCGGCATCCCTCTCTGCTTGAGGAGAGCCCGAGCCATCCCCACAACCGTCTGGTTGCGCCGCTCGACGACGCCGTTTTGCTGCGGGCTGTACGGCGCGGAGTAGTGGCGCTGGATGCCCTCATCGGCGCAGTACGACGCGAATTCAGCCGCCGTGAACTCACCGCCGTTGTCAGTGCGCAACACGCGCAATTTGCGGCCGCTCTCCGCCTCCACACCAACCTGCGCGCGCCTGATGGCGTCCACCGCTTCTCCCTTACTGCCGAGGATCATCACCCACATGTAGCGGGAGAGATCGTCGACGAGCAGCAGGAAGTAGCGTCGACCTCCTGGTGTGGCTGGCGTCACCGGGCCGCACAGGTCTCCGTGCACGAGCTCCAGCTTCTCCTTAGCCCGAAAACTCGCCTGTTGGGGAAAGGGGAGTCGTCTCTGCTTTGTCAGTACGCAGATGTCGCAGAACTGCTCCACATGGTCGAGGCATGGCAGGCCTCGCACCATCTCCTTGGCACTTAGACGCTTCAGGGCCTCAAAGTGAAGGTGCCCAAAGCGCTCATGCCACTGCCACGCCTCGTCGTCTCGACGGACAGCGAGACAGACCGGTTGTGCCACCTGCACATCAAGGACGTAGAGTCGATTTTCACCTCTGGGCACCTTGGCGAGAAGGCGACGCTGGCGATCCCAGATGCGTAGGACCCCATGCTC
>NW_021276910.1:0-1042 GCF_002162155.2 Triticum dicoccoides | reverse complement strand
GTGATGGTCGACTGGATCCAGTCTCCTTGGACCCAGCCTTTCGGCAGGCGGGATCTGGACGAGGACCCTCTGCGGCTGGTGGATCTCCCCTTCGCCTTCTCCGATGCCGACGCCTTCTTGGCACGCTCCAGCGCCGCCGTCTTCTCCTTGGCCATGGTCGCCGGTGAGATGCACGAAGGGAAGTGGTGCGGGGGCGAGAGCGGGCACGCTGAGCAGGGAGGAAGGAAGCAGAGGGAGAGAGGGAGAATGCTGAGGCGCAGCACAGAAATCCTCGCCGGGCACGTTTATAAGGTCCCTTCCGAGTGGCTGACATGTGGGCCCGGTCGATCTAATCATATCTGGGAGCAGTTATGAGGACTGGATACGTGGCGAAAAAGGCGGCGCGGAGATCGAGGCGGCTATGCCCCGTCCCATCCGAACGCCGCGGTCTGCCCCACTTCGCGCGTGCCCCCAAATTTCGCACCCCGCGGAATCCGCGAGCAACAAATCAGTCTGTCAGACGCGGTGTTTCCGGCGATCCGTCGCTCGGAGATCGTCGAAGCTCGAAAGATCACTCGACGCAAAAATAGAATGGATCGAGTCGACCGAAGACAAATTGCTCCCTGTCAACGAAGAGATTCTTTGATCCAGAACAGCGCACAACTAGAGCGCAAAGGTTAATCGGAAACGACATCAACTCCTTCTTCACTCGAAGCCTCAATCCATTCGGGGGCTAATGATGGGGTTATGTACCTAGGGTAGGGTCATGGACCTGTTCCAAGTAACTTACCCTAGGACATCCCTAGAAGAGGTCGCCTTCCAGTCGACCAACGAGGATTCACTCGACTGATCTGAAGGACTCGACCACGAAGACTCACTCGACCACCAGGAGGTCAAGAGGCACTCTGCACCGCAACGGCCTGTAATTAAGTAGACTTTATGATAGTAAAGGCACTTTATGTGGGGCGTTACCAGTAACGCCCCAGACTTAACTCACCTTAAACCCTCTCCTACGTGGGCTGGCTGGGGTCCTGGCGCACTCTATATAAGCCACCCCCCTCCA
>NW_021276909.1:0-1221 GCF_002162155.2 Triticum dicoccoides | reverse complement strand
TATATCTACGAGTCACCATCCCTAAGATGCCTCGTTGTGGTATCATGGCAACTCAACTCCTCGCTACGTTGACAATCGATTACCACCTTCTTAAGCGTGAAATTGTTGTCTACCTAGTGGACCTTCGTCATCTGCTTCACTCCATTCCTATGGATGTGTGCTTCGCCTCTCAGCTCGAGAGATGTTGCTATGTCTCATTCCGTGAGTTAATCCTGAGTTGTTCGACCTTCGAGAAGAACCATCCTTTTAGGGTCTTTCCTTTCCTCTCGTTGTCATGTTAGTTGGAGTTCTCAGAGCAAGACTTCGAGACAATAATGGTGAACGAATCAACGTTCAATTGGAGTGCAACTGGATCGTGAAGATTATACTAGTTTGCGTTTCCCCTTCACCTTACCCTACACTTGAATCTCGGGTCGAGATTCTTGTTTAGTGGGGGTGAGTTGTCACAGCCCTAGAATATTGTTTGTAAATAGTTGCATCTTCATCGAGGCATCATATTTAAATTTCTGAAACATGAATTGAGGATTGTTGAAGCCTCAAAACTTTAATTAAAAGCAGGGCAAAAGAACCCTGGAAATTGCATTCAGTGTTTCCAAAATGGCCTTAATAATGTTGGTTATATTTGGCAAAGGTTTTTGCACCAAACCAAAAATAATGAGCATTTTGAGGAATATTTTGGGCACTGAATTTAAATCATTATTTTATTTGCATTTGGATTTATATTCATAACTTGTATAGAATATATTTCCAAATACCCTGAAACATTTTATGTGCTTTTGGAAAAGTCCATCAAGCAACATAAAAATATTCAGAGGAGTTACTGGCATTGTTTGAATTATTTTAGAATTCAAACAGTGGCAAAACAAATTTAACAAAATAAAACAGAACAGAAATAAAAGAGAGAGAGAGAAGGAAGTTACCTGGCGCCACTTACCTGGCCCAGCACGGCCCAGCCCATCTCCACTTCCCCCCCTGTCGTCTTCCTCTGCCAGTAGGCAGAGGCGAGGTGTGGCGCGCGCCCGAGAGGCCTCGGCCACCTCCTGCTTCCCCTGGCCACCTCCTGCTTCCTCTCGTCGCCCTGGACCCCGTCCGCGACGCCACGCACCCTCCCAGGCCTCGCACTCTCCCCGTGCCTTCTCCCCCCCTTCTCTGGCTCCCTCTCTCTTCCACCGAGCGGAGCCCCGTCGCCACCGACGCCGTTCGCCGCGGCCACAACCACCG
>NW_021276908.1:0-1921 GCF_002162155.2 Triticum dicoccoides | reverse complement strand
AGAGGGTGTACTCTTTACCCACGAGTAACGGATTTCTTTAGTCCATCGGGACTAATTCCATCTACGGTCTTTTTGTTGAAAACACACCTAACTTGCACACACCAGCTTATCACACACGTGTCTGGAATCACCCACGACACTTGTTAAGCAAACTCTAAGTGGGGAGGCTACAACCTCGCGTAGCATGGGATCAAATTTATATCGCGCGCTCTAAGGGGTGGCCTCCCCTCTCGGTCCCAACCGGAAACACCCATGCTCCCGGACCAGGTGGCCTGCCTACCAGTTACAACCAGTATCTTCCACCATGGCCTCTCTGTACGGTGTGTGCTAGAAAGAGGTTGACAACTTACTGAACCGTACTCTACTTGCTGTAGAGACGAGTGGTAGTACGAAACAAGTATGGGGGTTACTGGAACAAGACTCGATCTACGGTCGACTCAGGAGGTTCAAGTATTCCCTGCATGATTAGTATAACAAATATATATCATCAAACAGAGTCACCACTCATATCACCTTACCATGCCATACCAGATAGAACCGTCCCGACGGAGACCGGCGACACTCATACCTACCCAAGGCAGAGGTTTTCCCCGGGTTCCTGCCGGTATGCATGTAAAGCTCATGAGGGTGATTATCATCACAAGTGTGTCCATTACCAACAGCATGGAAATCAGTAACATGCACCCATGCATATGATCATATCACATGAAATAACAAGTCCTTCGAAATGCAGTGGTGTTATAAATGCATCAATGATCACTCCAAAAATTATTATGCCGGGGTTCAGAATGCTTGCCTTCAATGTGTGGAAAGGCAGGGTGCACTCCAAAACTTTTGAAAGCTTCTTCTCTCTCCCAAAATCCTATTTTAAAATATATTTGAATTAACACATATTTCAAAAACAGAACCAAAAAGTTGTTGAAAATTTTTCAAATAAATCTTAAAATAAACTAGACCAAATTTGAAGAAGGTAGGAAAAAGAATCAACTCATTTGGATTTATATTTAAAAAGTTATACCCAGTCAAAGTTCTGGTCAAAATCTGTTTTTAAAATAAAATAGAAAAAGAAAACGTTTCAGATAGAAATACGCCTTCGGCACAGAGGAGGCGTACTTGAGGCTTTACGCCTCCACTTAACCACGCGGACGGCGCGGGGTGTCACTGACAGTGGGCCTGCCTGGCCCACTGGTCAGGTTTGACCAGTCACCGCGCGTCGTCTCCCTCCTTTGCCCGAGCGGAGCGGGGCTCTGGCGATCGTCGCCGGCGTTTGGCTGCTCCTCGCGGGCCCCCGAGGGTGGGGATGGATCCGCAAGGTTGAGGCGATCCTCCCGGTAGTCGCTGGGTCGGCGGGGACGGCGTGAGCTGTCGGCGGCGAGCTCCTCGGCGGAGGGAAGCTTCGGGGAAAAGTGGTTTCGGGGCGGCGGTGGTTCTCGATCGAAATGGAGTAGGGGGAAGGTTTACGGGAGGATGAGGGGGTTCTTGGTGGAGAGAACGAAGAGTGGGAGGCCCTGGTGGTGCCGAATTGGCCGGGGCAGTGGGGGCGGCTGCCGTTGCCGGAGATGGGGATGAAGACCTTCCTCGAGTCGATTGGCTGCCATGGGAGGACTAGGGGAGCACTCTAAGGCTTCCTGCGTGCCCGGGGTGGCTCGGGGCCTCCTCTTATAGCCCGTCGAGGTCGGTTCCGCGGCGGCCGGATAAGCTCTCCGGCGAACCGCCTCGCTGTAGCTTGCAGGGCAACGTGGCGCGGCTGGGGATGACGGCAAGAGCTAGTGGACGAGAGGGCACTGCTCCAGGGGCCAGGTGGCGAGCCGGGGTGGCTTGGGCGGCGCTGCACGGCGCAGGGCTGTCGGGCGGCGGTGGCGGCTAGTGTTTGGCCTGCCGGGCGCGGCGGGGGCTGCTTGGCGCGTTGCTGCGAGGAGGG
>NW_021276907.1:0-906 GCF_002162155.2 Triticum dicoccoides | reverse complement strand
CTCTATTTATAGGGGGAAGGGAGAAGGGGGCAGGCCCCCTAGAACCCATCTAGGGGGGGGGGGTGCGGCAGCCTAGGGGAGAGGGGAGAGGGTGGCTTGCCCCCCAAGCCAAGGGGGCGCCCCCTCTAGGGTTCCCCCCTCAACCCTAGGCGCATGGGCCCAAGGGAGGGGGTGCGGCCAGCCCACCAGGGGCTGGCTCCCTGCCCCACGCAGCCCATGTGGCCCCCCGGGAGGGGTAGCCCCTCCCGGTGGACCCCCGGAACCCTTCCGGTGGCCCCGGTACAATACCGGTATGACCCCGAAACTTCCCGGTGTCCGTTTGACAACTTCCCATATATAAATCTTTACCTCCGGACCCTTCCGGATCTCCTCGTGACGTCCAGGATCCCATCCGGGACTCCGAACAACATTCGGTAGTCACATATTAGTCTTCCTAATAACCCTAGCGTCACCGAACCTTAAGTGTGTAGACCCTACGGGTTCGGGAGACATGCAGACATGACCGAGACGCTCTCAGTCAATAACCAACAGCGGGATCTGGATACCCATGATGGCTCCCACATGCTCCTCGATGTTGTCATCGGATGAACCACGATGTCGAGGATTCGATCAAACCCTGTATGCAATTCCCTTTGTCAATCGGTACGTTACTTGCCCGAGACTCGATCGTCGGTATCCCAATACCTTGTTCAGTCTCGTTACCGGCAAGTCACTTTACTCGTACCATAATGCATGATCCCGTGTCCAACACCTTGGTCACATTGAGCTCATTATGATGATGCATTACCGAGTGGGCCCAGAGATACCTCTCCGTCATACGGAGTGACAAATCCCAGTCTCGATCCGTGTCAACCCAACAGATACTTTCGGAGATACCTGTAATGCACCTTTATAGTCACCCAGTTA
>NW_021276906.1:0-644 GCF_002162155.2 Triticum dicoccoides | reverse complement strand
GTGTACAAACTAGACAAACTCTTTCGGAGTATCGGGGTTTCGGACGAGAACTCATCTGTTACACGGCCACTTCAATGTTTTTTAAACTTATTTGAACTCCGGACTTCTTTTGTGCTCAGTATGCATCATTCAAAGCGACGTCATCATTTTCCAACATGTTCTTACATCATTTGTTGTTTTTTGGGCATTTACCTAATTGTTTAGAGAGCTAAATGACCGTGAAATTGAAAATCACTACAATATGAATTCTCAAAATGTCGAAACTTGGCATGGTATCATCATTTCACCCGCATAGCATGTGCGAAAGAGTAGAGAGGGTCACGGCAAAAACTGGACGCACTTCGTGTACAAACTGGACAAACTCTTTCGGAGTATCAGGGTTTCGGACGAGAACTCATCTGTTACACGGGCACTTCAATGTTTTTTAAACTTATTTGAACTCCGGACTTCTTTTGTGTTCAGTATGCAGCATTCATAGCGACGTCATCAATTTCCAACATGTTCTGACATCATTTGTTGTTTTTCGGTCATTTACCTAATTGTTTAGAGAGCTAAATGACCGTGAAATTGAAAATCACTACAAAATGAATTCTAGAAATGTTGAAACTTGGCATGGTATCATCATTTCACCCGCATAGCATGTG
>NW_021276905.1:0-2330 GCF_002162155.2 Triticum dicoccoides | reverse complement strand
TTGAACATAACGGGAGGGTTGTGTAGCTGGTTAGCCTGTTCGCTCATCAAACTTGAGGTCTCGGGTTCGATAACTACACTTGAGCATAATTTTTGCCAGGAGGATTCTTTGACTGGTCAAAATGTTTTCTAGGGTTTGCACGCTTCACACTCTCTCTCCAGTATATATATACACGATGGAGCCTCAGCGCTTGTAGTTGCTCTCTTCACACTCTCTCGCCCTCTCCCGCTGGAGCCTTAGCGCTTGTACTTGCTCTCTTCACACTCCCTCGCCCTCTCCAGATCTAAACAAGACTTTGTTGGCCTCTCTCTCCCCTCATTGCTGCTCAAAGAGCCGGCAGGATCCGTCCGCCGGGAAGGGAAGGAGGCTTAATGCTGTCGCTGTCAGCGAGGGAGGGAATCCACTACCGGCGCTGCTATTCACTTTCCACCTAGCAGCGGCGCGGGAGGGCCACCGACCCCTTCTTCTTTGCAGTCGTCCCGTCGCCCACCGAACCACGCCCCAAGAACCTTAAGGTATATTTTGCTTACTCCACATGCATTGCTCTAGCTGCATGTATACCATGAATCTAGGACGTGGTTCAAAGAGGAAAGGAGTGGGGGAAAGTAGTGGGAAAAGTTGTATATAGCATGAATCTAGGACGTGGTTCAAAGAGGAAATGAAGGGGGAAAGTTTTATAGCATGAATCTAGGACGTGGTTCAAAGAGGAAAGGAATGGGGGAAAGTAGTGGGGAAAGTTGTATCGCATAAATCTAGGACGTGGTTCAAAGAGGAAAGGAAGGGGCGAAAGTACTAGTTCAAAAAGGAAAGGAAGGGACAAGGCTGTAGAGTTTAAGCAGGACTAGATTTGCTGCGCTCACATAGGGAAAGGTGTCTAAAGATAACAAAACTGGGACCAACACAAATATGCTCCTTGGTTGTTTGCTCTTTGTTGCAACAGACTGTGCATGACCACAGTACATCGGTAGATGCACATGGTGCTGGTGCGTCCACTGTCCCGTGCAACTCATTAGCTGTTGTTAATCTAAGGCCCTGTTTGGTTAAAAACTCCCTAGTCCCTACCTGGTTGGTTCCAGGGACTAAACATGGACTAGAGGTTATTAAATGACATGATAAAAGACCATGTTACCCCTAGTAATGAACTAATAGAAACAAGGTTTGATGTGTGGCAGGGCCAACTGTTGGAAAAGTCCCAAATAGACTCCCTCGGGGTCTTCTTTCTTTAGTACCAAATGCCCACTTTTAGTCCCGAAAAGTCCCTCATGTATGGTTTAGATGTGACTGACATGGAGTTTTTTTAGTCCCTACACTAAAATGTCCCTGTAAACAAACACCCTCTAATAATGCCGCTAGAAAATTGATGTAATGCCACATTTAAAAGCAAATTACATGTTTAACAAATTTTATTGTTAATATAATCTCTATATTAATATAAATCAATGCCACCGTTTGAGAAATGATACTGTCTTGCTTTCTTTCCCATTTAGATAAGGTAGATGCTTCTTTTTGTTGGCTTCTGTGTCATCCACCGTTATTGACCACTAATTGTTTCCTTTGCACCTCTGTGTAAACAGGGTTATCTACTTCACCTCATTGCCATTGTGACCTTTTGTTGCACTGCACAAAACACTTTTGTTTTAAGAGTGTTTTGTGCAGTTCAACCAAAATGTCACACCGACAATGTTGCTTGATTGCTTGATCTTAGTGGAACTGCACAAAAGGAGATCTTACTTCCTATCTGTTAAGGAGAATTTGGTTCAGATCTTCTTCTTGTGAGTTGTTTGAATTCCGCATCATCAGAGGTCAGTACTAGCCTTCTTTCACATGATTCTGCAGTGTGCTTTCATATGTTGTGCTACTTGTACGATAATGTTGCTTGATTTTAGTGAACTGCACAAATGGAGACAAGACTTCCAATCTGTATGTGCACCGTAATATCCCATTGAGGTAAGATAAGGATATTTCACAACAGCTGGCCTGTATTTTGCCACTTTCATCAGAAAATTAAGTTTAGTGCTATACTTTTGCTCCCTAATTGACATGCCAAATCTTACATTGAAGGCGAAGCTTGTGTGTTATTGAACCAAGTGATGAAGGGGAAGAACAAGCAGAAGACAAACAAAAATCAACTCTCGGTGCTGTAATGAAGCATTGGAACTATGATGACACAAGTAATGATATAGTTTTGCATCTTAATTTATTGCTATGGCTGGAACGAGCAATTGTTTTGCCACTGATTTGATGCCATACGTAATTATCTCTACTTGTGCAAACAGGGATCTTCTTTGAAGATACCATATATTTTAGTGGAACTGCACAAGAAGATGTTG
>NW_021276904.1:0-1815 GCF_002162155.2 Triticum dicoccoides | reverse complement strand
GCAAACATGCAATAAGTCATTCAACACAGAATCATCACCAAGATTAGAGGTCATATCAAAATGATTAAACATTGGTTCTTTTGCATCAATAGTTAATTCAATGGGTGCACTCAAAATTGTTGGTATTTCAGTTGTTTGATCACATGGCAAAGCCAAATTATCAACGTAGTCCTCTAAAATAGGTGGTGTGATCAAAGTAGTGGGTAGCTCATCAGATGGTGCATTCAAATTGACAAGGCATTCATCATTCTCATGTAGAGATGGAAGATCAGTACCTTTGTCATTACCTCTTATGATCAACTCAGATGATGTAGCCACTCTCGGGGGCGATGTGTCACATGGTGGAGGTGATGTAGTCCTGACAACAACGGATGTGGTTGTAAAAGTATGCTTAGTAGTTGAAGGAACAATCATATCAACTCTTGGAATGTGCACCGTGCGCTTGTTCTCCTCGTGGCCAACACGTCGTTTTATTTCCTGTTCAGCTTTGCAAGCAAGATGAAACAAATGGTCCATAGGATAACACTCTTCATGAATTAGTATCTCTTGAATATCACGGTTTAATCCTCCCCAAAATATGTGGAGCTGGGTTGGCTATATATGGTAGCAAAAGATTAGCAATAATCAATTCAAAGATGCAATGTTGAATAAACGCTCAACGACGGTCTGTGCTGGTCCTAGGCTAGACCGTACTAGAGACGCGAGCCTAGAACACTAACGAGGTCACGGCGTAGCACAACTAGCATCAATGAAGGATACTAAGTAGCTCTTGACAGCAAGATATAAGTGAATATCACAACGGCAGTGAAGATAATGATGAAAAACAACTGCCAAGCAGGATATACAACAACTCTCTCTCCAACTTTCCTCTTGAAAAGTTTGAGACAATTTTCTGATAAATTCTCTCAAAGAATGCTACTAACTCATGCTTTCCAATGCAAAAAGAATCACTCAATTCCGAGTTGATATGAGGAGTCAAAGAATTCTAAAACTGGCCTGAAAAATTGGAACAAGCTGTGTTCACGAACTTCAGAGGGCAAAAAGACCTATTTAGAAGCCGATTTTGAGGTGTCAAATATTGAACTAGCTTCTGTAACTATTTAGATGCGGCTCGTCTCTAGCTTCAATTTGAGTACTCACGGAGCCAAAACGGACTTCGTATGAGGAAGATACACCTGGTTTACTGAACAGTGCGCAAAATAGATTCCAATCCGAATTCAGGTACGAGATTGATTCTAGATAGATTCGATTTTTTTTCTCTCCTTTTTTTTCTCACACTTTTTTTTCTTTTTCTTCTCTCTCTTTTTCTTTTTTTTCTTTCCTTTTTTTCTTTTTTTTTCTCTCTCTTTTTTTCCCCTCTTTCCAAGACAAACTAGATAAGATGCAGATTGGATTAGGCGAAGATGTGAATGACCTCAACTATGATTATGACAATGAACAGTGCGTAGCACGTGGTGGAAATTAATAGATGGGATGGTGGACGACGGAAGGGATAATGATGCAGCGGCGGCGTGACTAATGTGAACAGAACTCGAAACTCTAAAGGAACTAGACACTAAGACCAGCAACTGACACGACAATGCAACCGATAATTCAACTATGCAAGCAATGAATAGAAAATTGCAAAGGCTCAGACTGGCTTGGATAAAGGATGAACAGATCTAACTTTTTTTTGTGGCTTTTTCATGGACTGTAGGTATGAATGACAGATGCGATCTAAACTATGAAAAACTGTAAAATCTCACCGAGCAACCTGAAAACTGATACCACTTGATAGAGGCGGGGTGTCCCGATCTTTCGATGAGATGATAACTA
>NW_021276903.1:0-1623 GCF_002162155.2 Triticum dicoccoides | reverse complement strand
GAGTTATTTTTAAATCCATCAACCTCGTTGTTGGAGTTATCTTGTGTCATATTTCACCTAAAAGCCTTCCATTGGGAATGTTGCTATTTGTGGTGCTTGCCAATGATCCAAGTTATCTCTTTATCATCTTGGTGGAAGAAGTTTTCATCTCTTCGTTGATCTCAAGCAAGCAATTGTTTCCGTTAGTGGCCGGTTGTCACCTCATAATTTTGAGATGTTTTCCATAAGCCCACTACAAGCTTGTGCTTTTCGTTGTTGATTTTCCAACAACTCCGTTCAATTCTTCTTTGCAAGGATGCTTTCCAAACTCATTTGTGGCAGAAGTTGGCATTTTCTTCTCCATTCTGTTATTCCAATGATTTATCTTCTATTCTTTCTTCCGGAGGCATTGTGACGTTGCTCTTTTCACTCACCATCTCGATTCGTGAGGATCGTGTTCTTTTCTTGCTTATCCATTTAACCAGAGTGTCGTGTCCTCTGCTCAAGTTCTTTTCATCTTATCAAGTCTTGCATCTCTTTTCAACCGGAGTGCTGTCTGATTTTGATCTTCCTTGTTCCTTGTTTATCTCGTTTCAACCAGAGTGATTTCAATTCCTTCTTGTCCATTGTACTCGTCATTCATAGCTTTGCAACCTTCAAGTCCTCGTAATGTTCCTTGTTCCTCTTTTCTAACGGATTGTTTGCAATCTCGTTCATCTCTGTTGTACTCTTTCTTTTAAATTGCTCAACCTCTCAAGGTTCGTGGTTTCACTCGTTTGTCAAAGAAGCAACTTAGTTTTACATCTTCTCTTCCTCTTCTGTTTCTCTCCGGTGCCATCCTAGATCTCGGGACGAGATCCTCTTGTAGTGGTGGAGTGTTGTAACGCCCCGAGACCGACGCTCCAGAAGACTTCCAGCTACTCCGAGTTTCGTCGTGTGTTTTATTTGCTTGTTGCATTGCATCATGTCATCTCGTTGCATCGCATCATGCCATCATATCATTAATTTTTAAAAACTCAACTAAATAAATTGTATGGATTTTTGGTCCATTTAAACCGAGGGAACTCACATGGTGACTTCTCTTTATAACATACCCTCCCGATATTTAGGGAGCTATATTATAAAATATTCCATTGTTTCGGAAATCACCATAATACACTTGCAAATAATTCTCCATGCCTTTGTTATCTCACTTCTTGGTCTCCAACCTTGCCCATAAATTATTTCATCATTTTCCGGAACTCCACCAAAAATCCCAACATTTTTGGACCTTCCCTTTACCTAGTCCTAGTTCAAACCTATTGAATTAAATTCAAATGATTTTGAATTTAATCTTGCAATCTTGCTCACTTCTATTTTCTTGGGACTAGCGCATTTTTGTGAGTCCAAGAATATTATTTGCATGTGCTAATTCTTTGCCTATCCTTCTCTTTCTTTTCTTTCTCTTTTTCTGTTTTGTTTTAAATGGGAAAATGAGAGAGAGAAGAGAGAGTGCAACCTGCAGCCAGGCCATCTAGGCCCATCCGCAGCCCAGCTTCTCCATAGCCCAGCCGGCCGGCCTCTAAGGCCCAGCCCACCTAACCCCCTCTCTAACCCTAGCCCGACCGCTCCCAGCGCAGCTCTGCTCGATCCCTTTCTCCTCCC
>NW_021276902.1:0-606 GCF_002162155.2 Triticum dicoccoides | reverse complement strand
AGTGGTGAGCAACCCTCTGACTCGGGGGCTTAACTGCAGTCCAGTACTCGCCTAAGTTCAAAAAATCCTGCCGAGTGGTCAGCAATCTTCCCACTCAGGAGCTTAGCTGCAGTCCACTACTCGCCTAAGTTATTAAAATCCTACCGAGTGGTGAGCAACCCTCCACTCGGGGGCTTAGCTGCAGTCCAATACACGACTATGTTTAAAAAATCCTGCCGAGTCATGAGCAATCCTCCCACTCGGGGCTTACCTGCAGTCTAGTACTTGCCTAAGTTTGTAAAATCCTACCGAGTGGTGAGCAACCCTCCCACTCGGGGGCTTAGCTGTAGTCCAGTACTCGCCTAAGTTTAAAAAATCCTGCTGAGTGGTGAGCAACCCTCCCACTCGGAGCCATAGCGGCAGTCCAGTACTTGCCTCAGTTTGTAAAATCCTACCGAGTGGTGAGCAACCCTCCCACTCGGGGGATTACCTGCAGTCCAGTACTCGCCTAATTTTAAAAATTCCTGTCGAGTGGTGAGCAATCCTCCGACTCGGGGGCTTAGCTGCAGTCCAGTACTAGCCTAAGTTTAAAAAGTCCTGCCGAGTGGTGAGCAGTCCTCCCACTCG
>NW_021276901.1:0-1750 GCF_002162155.2 Triticum dicoccoides | reverse complement strand
ATCGCGTGACATTTCCCCGAAGGGACAGACACAGGATCGAAGAAGGACACATGCCGGCCAGCCTAAGTGTTCCGGAGCAGTAGCACGCTACCAGGGCTCAGTGGAAGCACTAGGAGACATTTCCCGGTAAGAGAGGCTACTAAGAATAAACAACTAGATAGTCAGATCCCACACATAGCAATACACATTACACGTACGCATAACATGCAAGTATGTGCTGTACAACATGGCATCACAGCATAACTCAACAATCATATAGATAAAGGCTCAGAAGAGCCGTCACAGCATAATTACAAACAGGGGTCACATGACCCAACAGTCAGAGCAATCAAGCAACAAGCGGAAGCATTACATGTCTGGGTACAGACATCTACAAATGGAAAAGGCTGAAGAGCCTGACTATCTACAACATCCGATCAAGATCGTAGCTGAGGTACTAGCTACTAGTCGGAGTCCATGAGAACCCTAGTAAGACCGAAGTCTCCGCTGCAAAACATAAATAAAGCAACATGAGTACAAAGGTACTCAGCAAGACTTACATCAGATCCTATCATACATGCATCTGTATCAAGAGGTAATGTGGGGTTTAGTTGCAGCAAGCCAGCTTTGACTCTGTGGCTATCCTGTTCTACGACTACCAGAAACTCTGGAGGTGAAACAATGTACACGAGTCCACTAACCACCACACAATACACTACTACGGACTCATCCCCGTCTCCCTACGAGAAGGCCATCCATAGCACTCACACTTGTCTTGAGCATTTTAGAGTATCCACTTCAAGTTTTCTATGTACCATGTAAGCATCCAAGAAGTCCATAACCGCGGACCCGGCTATTCGAATATATCATGTTAACCCTGCAGGGGTGTACTTCTTCACACACGCTCTCGCCACTTACCGCCATGTACACATCATGTATCTCGGCAACCTTCAAGCGGAAGCCTGGCGAGGGTGTCGGCCACGACCTGACTAACCACACAAGACTCTAGTCCAGGTTTATCGCCTATTCGGGTTCCATCCGCAAGGAGATCCGGCCGGGGTGTCGCTTACAGCCCCAAACGATGTGTACAGGGTTCCCGAGCCCACCATCCGGGTGCCACTCGGTACACCAGGCCACGTGTGCCTAGTCTGTCCCAAGCCCACCCTGCCGGGTGCCACTTGGTAGAAAAATAGCACTACCTACAAACACCAGAAACTAGTTGCGACTTCTGGACAGAGACCAAGTTGATTAATAAGTCGAGAGGGGTCGAGTTACCGGAACCCAATGTGTGGTAGTATCGAGTCATTGGACAACATACATAGAACTTAGTGCTTAAGGACGGTTCCAATGAGACAACCCACCATGTACTCCTACATGGCCTCTCACCGCTACCTTTACCAAATCGTGTTCACACACTTAACTCTCAGCATCAGAACATATCGTGACACTCCAATTCATTCCCAATGAATCAGACCTGACACAACTCTAAACAATAGCAGGCATAGCATGGTAGGAACACATCAGTGGCTTCAATCAACTCCTACACATGCTAGTGGGTTTCAACTATTTACTGTGGCAATGACAGGTCATGCAGAGGAATGGGTTCAACTACCGCAGCACAATGTAGCAGATGAACCGTTGTTGTCCTAATGCAATAACTGAGAGCAGGAGCGAGAGAGTAGGGTTTTATCGAAATGAACAAGGGGGTTTGCTTGCCTGGTAAATCAACAAGGAAGGCACTGCTTCACAGACAGGTACTCTGGAACGTCTC
>NW_021276900.1:0-1507 GCF_002162155.2 Triticum dicoccoides | reverse complement strand
TAACGAGATTGAACGAGGTATTGGGATACCGACGATCGAATCTCGGGCAAGTAACATATCGATAGACAAAGGGAATAGCGTACGGGGTTGATTGAATCCTCGACATCGTGGTTCATCCGATGAGATCATCGTGGAGCATGTGGGAGCCAACATGGGTATCCAGATCCCGCTGTTGGTTATTGACCGGAGAGTCGTCTCGGTCATGTCTGCTTGTCTCCCGAACCCGTAGGGTCTACACACTTAAGGTTCGGTTACGCTAGGGTTGTAGGGATATGTATATGCAGTAACCCGAATGTTGTTCGGAGTCCCGGATGAGATCCCGGACGTCACGAGGAGTTCCGGAATGGTCCGGAGGTAAAGATTTATATATGGGAAGTCCTGTTTCGGGCATCGGGACAAGTCTCGGGGTTATCGGTATTGTACCGGGACCACCGGAAGGGTCCCGGGGGTCCACCGGGTGGGTCCACCTATCCCGGGGGGGCACATGGGCTGTAAGGGGGTGCGCCTTGGCCTAATGGGCCAAGGGCACCAGCCCCACATAGGCCCATGCGCCTAGGGTTTAAGGGGACAAGAGTCCTAGGAGGGTAAGGCACCTCCTAGGTGCCTTGGGGGGGGAGGGAAACCTCCCCTTGGCCGCCGGCCATAGGAGATTGGATCTCCTAGGCTGCGCACCACCCCCCCTTGGCACCCCTATATATAGTGGGGGAGAGGAGGGACTTCATACCTTGAGTCCTTGGCCTTTGGTTGCCTCCTTCTCCCTCCCCAACACCTCCTCCACCTCCATAGTGCTTAGCGAAGCTCTGCCGGAGTACTGCAGCACCATCAACACCACGCCGTCGTGCTGCTGCTGGTGCCATCTCCCTCAACCTCTCCTCCCTCCCTTGCTGGATCAAGAAGAGGAGACGTGGCTGTTCCGTACGTGTGTTGAACGCGGAGGTGCCGTCCGTTCGGCGCTGGTCATCGGTGATTTGGATCACGTCGAGTACGACTACATCATCACCGTTCTTTTGAACGCTTCCGCTCGCGATCTACAAAGGTATGTAGATGCATCTAATCACTCGTTGCTAGATGAACTCCTAGATGATCTTGGTGAAACGAGTAGGAAAATTTTTGTTTTCTGCAACGTTCCCCAACAGGGCGCGCGCCCCCCTAGCCCAAACCGAATTGGACTAGGGGGCCGGCCCCCCTTTCCTCCTTTTCCTCCTTCTCCTTCCTTCTCCTTCTCCTCCTTCCTTTCCTCCTCCTAGTAGGAGTAGGAAAGGGGAGTCCTACTCATACTAGGAGGAGGACACCTCCTCCTGGCGCGCCCATAGAGGGCCGGTCGGCCTCCCCCTTGCTCCTTTATATACAAGGCATGGGGGCACCTCTAGACACACAAGTTGATCAGTTGATCTCTCCCAGCCGTGTGCGGTGCCCCCCTCCACCATATTCCACCTCGGTCATATCGTAGCGGTGCTTAGGCAAAGCCCTGCATCGGTAGCAACATCACCACTGTCACCACGCCGTC
>NW_021276899.1:0-1004 GCF_002162155.2 Triticum dicoccoides | reverse complement strand
CTCAAATCCATTTTGGAGAAGACTGAGGATCCAGCGAGCTGATCGTACAGGTCGTTGATCCTGGGAAGCGGATATTTGTTCTTGATTGTGACCAAGTTGACAGGTCGGTAATCTACAACCATCCGGTCCGTACCATCCTTCTTCTTGACGAATAGGACGGGGCAAGCCCACGGAGATGAGCTAGGTCGGATGAAACCCTTTTTCAAGGACTCATCGAGTTGTTTCTTAAGCTCGGCTAGTTCTAGGGGTGCCATCTTATAAGGTCTTCTAGCAATCGGAACGGTTCCTGGAATGAGGTCTATTACAAATTCAACATCCCTGTCAGGTGGAACACCTGGCAATTCCTCTGGAAAGACATCCGGAAAGTCACGGACTACCGGAACGTCCTCAAGGTCTGGCAAAGGGCTGGCGTTAAGAGAATATAATTGTCGCTTGGCTATTCGGGTCAAGACATTGACTATTTCTCCCGAAGGATGGGTGAGTTGAACAATCCTAGAGAAGCAATCGATTTGGGCATGATGAGCGGACATCCAGTCCATACCCAGAATGATATTAATATCTGAAGATTTAAGGGCTATCAAAGACGCGAGGAAAACAAGTCTGTCGACTTGGATTTCATTTCCATAACTTACCCTAGAGGTCTGCCATCTAGAACCAGGGGTAGAGATTTCCATAGTGGATGGCATGTCACAGAATGCAACGTTATGCAAACGAGCATAACTTTCGGATATAAAAGAATGAGAGGCTCCTGTATCGAAAAGAACAGATGCCGGGTGGCAGTTAACAAGAAGCGTACCGAGAACGATGTTGGGATCCTCTTGAGCTTCTTCGGCAGAGATACAGTTGACATGGCCACGTGAAGCGGTGACCGGCTTGGCGTGGAATATTTTTCCTGTCGGCTTGCCACGGCCAACAGCTTTAGCAGATTGATTGGGGTTGGTCTGGGGACACTCACGCATATAGTGACCAGATTCCCCACACTTGAAACAAGTCACGGAACTGGT
>NW_021276898.1:0-1438 GCF_002162155.2 Triticum dicoccoides | reverse complement strand
GATTCGGCATCTGGGTATTCCCATACACTAACGATGTTTAACTATCGCTGAGTGGAAGCATGTGGAAGAGAGACTTGAGAAACGTTTACCCAGTTGGAAGTCCAAACTCTAGTCTTATGGGGGCGATTGATCTTGATCAATTCTATCCTAAGCAACATGGTTTTATATATGTTGTCATTCTTCCACCTACCGAAAGGGGTTCTACAACATCTAGACTACTTTAGATCCAGATTTTTTTGGCATTGTGATAATGAAACCAAGAAATATCCACTGGCTAGGTGGAGCGTATTATGCAGACCTAAAAGTCAAGGGGGCCTGGGAATCCAAGACCTTGAGATTTAAAACATTGCTCTTTTTGGCAAGTGGGTTTATAAACTACTCACTTAGAATGGAGTATGGCAAGAAATCATTCGCAACAAGTATGTGGGATCCAATGCCATTTCTCAAATTCATTGGAAACCTAGGGATTCACATTTATGGAGTGGTGTCGTGAAGGCCAAGGAATTCTTCTATCAATTTGGGACCTTCTCGGTTAGGGACGGTTCTCAGGTTCATTCCTGGGAAGATACCTGGCTAGGGAACAACTCACTAATGGTGCAATATCTGAGCTTGTACCAGATTGTCAGACATAAATTTGTCACGATCAAACAAGTCTTAGGACAAGAAACCTCGATATTTCTTTCCATAGGGATCTTTTGGGCACTCGTCTGGCAGCACGAAATGAATTACTCACTCGACTAGAGGACATTCAACTGTCAGATGAGCGAGACACTTTTCAATGGAACTTGCATCACAATGGCAAATTTTCGGTCAAATCCATGTATGATGCAATGGTTCATTGTGATGCTCCAGTAGATAACAGGAAATTGTGGAAGGTAAAAATTCCTCTAAGAGTGAAGATTTTCCTCTGGTTTCTAAACAAAGGAGTCATCCTTACTAGAGATAATCTGGCATCATGAAACTAGCATGGTTCCAAGAAATGTGTCTTTTGCCAACATGACGAGTCTATCAAACACTTATTTTTTGAATGCAAGTTTGCTCCGGCAGTTTGGGCCATGGTGCAAGTAGCTTCAAATTTATACCCACCACGTAGTGCAAGGAATATTTTCGGCAACTGGTTGCGGGGTATTGATAAAAAAAATTCTCCACATATTCTTGTGGGAACGGCGGCCTTATGCTGGGCAATGTGGCTTACCAGGAATGATGTGGTTTTTAACAATAAATGTGTCTCATCTCCTATGCAGGTTATTCATGTTTGTACGTGATGCACTAGTAGAAAACAGGGCATTTGTCCCGGTTGGTGAGGGCCTTTTGTCCCAGTTCTTGAACCGGGACTAAAGGTTCGTTACTAATGCCTCCACCCTTTAGTCCCGGTTCTAACATGAACCGGGACAGATGGGCCTCCATGTGGCCACTGCGAGCAGCCCAGGCAAGGGGG
>NW_021276897.1:0-1438 GCF_002162155.2 Triticum dicoccoides | reverse complement strand
GATTCGGCATCTGGGTATTCCCATACACTAACGATGTTTAACTATCGCTGAGTGGAAGCATGTGGAAGAGAGACTTGAGAAACGTTTACCCAGTTGGAAGTCCAAACTCTAGTCTTATGGGGGCGATTGATCTTGATCAATTCTATCCTAAGCAACATGGTTTTATATATGTTGTCATTCTTCCACCTACCGAAAGGGGTTCTACAACATCTAGACTACTTTAGATCCAGATTTTTTTGGCATTGTGATAATGAAACCAAGAAATATCCACTGGCTAGGTGGAGCGTATTATGCAGACCTAAAAGTCAAGGGGGCCTGGGAATCCAAGACCTTGAGATTTAAAACATTGCTCTTTTTGGCAAGTGGGTTTATAAACTACTCACTTAGAATGGAGTATGGCAAGAAATCATTCGCAACAAGTATGTGGGATCCAATGCCATTTCTCAAATTCATTGGAAACCTAGGGATTCACATTTATGGAGTGGTGTCGTGAAGGCCAAGGAATTCTTCTATCAATTTGGGACCTTCTCGGTTAGGGACGGTTCTCAGGTTCATTCCTGGGAAGATACCTGGCTAGGGAACAACTCACTAATGGTGCAATATCTGAGCTTGTACCAGATTGTCAGACATAAATTTGTCACGATCAAACAAGTCTTAGGACAAGAAACCTTGATATTTCTTTCCGTAGGGATCTTTTGGGCACTCGTCTGGCAGCACGAAATGAATTACTCACTCGACTAGAGGACATTCAACTGTCAGATGAGCGAGACACTTTTCAATGGAACTTGCATCACAATGGCAAATTTTCGGTCAAATCCATGTATGATGCAATGGTTCATTGTGATGCTCCAGTAGATAACAGGAAATTGTGGAAGGTAAAAATTCCTCTAAGAGTGAAGATTTTCCTCTGGTTTCTAAACAAAGGAGTCATCCTTACTAGAGATAATCTGGCATCATGAAACTAGCATGGTTCCAAGACATGTGTCTTTTGCCAACATGACGAGTCTATCAAACACTTATTTTTTGAATGCAAGTTTGCTCCGGCAGTTTGGGCCATGGTGCAAGTAGCTTCAAATTTATACCCACCACGTAGTGCAAGGAATATTTTCGGCAACTGGTTGCGGGGTATTGATAAAAAAAATTCTCCACATATTCTTGTGGGAACGGCGGCCTTATGCTGGGCAATGTGGCTTACCAGGAATGATGTGGTTTTTAACAATAAATGTGTCTCATCTCCTATGCAGGTTATTCATGTTTGTACGTGATGCACTAGTAGAAAACAGGGCATTTGTCCCGGTTGGTGAGGGCCTTTTGTCCCAGTTCTTGAACCGGGACTAAAGGTTCGTTACTAATGCCTCCACCCTTTAGTCCCGGTTCTAACATGAACCGGGACAGATGGGCCTCCATGTGGCCACTGCGAGCAGCCCAGGCAAGGGGG
>NW_021276896.1:0-1506 GCF_002162155.2 Triticum dicoccoides | reverse complement strand
TTCGACGCGCGGGAGCAAGAGCTCTCCAACGAGCCCAAGAACGGCCTCGCCCGTGCCCTGTAGAGCGATCCCGCATCGCGCCGCCGTCTCGGGCCTCGCCGGCGTCACGTCGCCGGTGGGTTTGACCCACTTTGACCACGGCAGGACCCCCCTGAGTCCCTGACAGGTGGGCCCAGCCCTGTAGCTAATTAGGATTAGCGCTAACCACTGTTAGTTAACCCCCTGACACTGACCAGTGGGCCCCAGCGCCACTAATCCCTAATTAGGATTAATTTAACCCTGTTAAACCCCCCTGTCACTGACGTGTGGCCCCCACACGTCAGGTTTGACCCCAGACAGCCGCAGTTGACCACTGACGTCATGCTGACGTCATGCTGGCGCACTAATTATAATTTCTGGATTTAATTTAAATCAGGAAATTCCAAAATATTATTTAAACTTCAAAAATTCATAACTTTTATTCTGTAACTCCAAATTGGGCAAATTATATATGAAAAATGATCAGAAAAATCCAATCTATCCATCTGTACTATTTTCATGCATGATCAAACAAGTTAAATTGATGTTTCAAGCAGAACAAGGAAAAGCACTTTAAAAGGCCATATTTGAATTTGAAATTTGAATCCTTGATTCAAATTTGTTCAAACCCTTCTGGTTTTAGTTGCATTAGCCCAACACACTCATATTGCCATGTTTCATGCATGCATCATATTGTTGCACATTGTTTGGTGATGTTGTGTATCGATGTCCTTTGCGACAGGTTCTGCCATCGAGGAGTACCGTGATTACCCTAACGAAGAACCGTATCCGTGCATCGAACCATCAGGCAAGCAACCAACCATTGATCATATCGATACAATCCCATGTTCTCGCTCCTGCTCTCTTTTACTGCATTAAGACAACGTGTTTCAAACTGCTGTGTGCTACGGTAGTTGAACCCATTTCCTCTGCATGACCTGTCATTGCCACAGTAACTAGATGAAACCCACTAGCATGTGTAGGAGTTGATTGAGCCATATGTATGTGTTGTTCCTACCTTGCTATGCCTGCTATGCTTAGAGTCGTGTCA
Organism: Triticum dicoccoides; assembly: GCF_002162155.2. Taxonomy (NCBI): domain Eukaryota; kingdom Viridiplantae; phylum Streptophyta; class Magnoliopsida; order Poales; family Poaceae; genus Triticum; species Triticum dicoccoides. The sequence goes on along the minus strand of NW_021276896.1, from coordinate 437 downwards.
GGTCTGGTTCATCTGGGTGATGGGCTAGAGTGAAATGTTATGTCGGTAATGAGAGTGGTGTGGTGAACACGATTTGGTAAAGGTATCGATGAGAGGCCATGTAGGAGTACATGGTGGGTTGTTTCATTGAAGCCGACCTTAAGCACTGAGATCTATATGTGTGATTTAAGAATCAGCTACTACCATGCATTGGGCCCGAAACCAATGGACCCTCTCGGCTTCTTATTCACCCTAGTTCTCCGTCCAGGAGTTGCAAGTAGTTTCTGGTGTTTGTAGCCTACTGGAGGCCGTGGACAGCGCTGACCGTAGGGGTGGGCTGTGATGCGGTAGGTACGTGGCCGGGTGTACCGAATACCCGTTAGGTATCTCGGGAACCCTGTTCACATCGTTCGGGGCCGTATGGGAAACCTCGGCCGGACTCCCTGCGGATGGAACCT
>NW_021276895.1:0-3437 GCF_002162155.2 Triticum dicoccoides | reverse complement strand
CAAAACGTCAAGACAGGTCCTTCGCGTAGACCATTACGCTCTGAAGATACCATGGGCATGGGGAGAGGGGCACGACCATGATAGGCCCAGAATACGTCTTAACCACACCAGGGGCTCTCAAGTGTGTTGTTCTTTTTTTTCTTTTCTTTTTCTTTTTACCCACAGGACTCCGTTCGTCAGAGGCCCTGTCCCGCAGTAGACCTGCCGAACTCACGATGCAACATCCAGGGAAGGAGAAAGGCTACAACGAATATCCAGGTGGTCTCCATTACGAGCATTAAATCTGTTTTATGCACCCTTCCGCAGCCTACCCCTGGAGGGGGACATGTTTAACAGTCCCATCCCTTGCTTATCGCACCATTTGTATCGTTCTGCACTTAGTTTTTCTTGAATAAGTAATGCAGCACCTTTTTGCTTCCAATTGTATTTCTCTCTTATACATATGTTCATTTGTGACGTGTCGCATACGTATGTTTTGGTACGGCTAAATACACCAGAGGCTTATGTTTCCCGCATCATGGTGTGATAAGTCCGAACACTTTCACAAGTGCGGCACCCCGAACTTATAGCATTATATGCATCGGCTCCGAATCATGTCTTGGGTCAATAGTTGGGTTTGCCCGGCTCCCATGTTTTGGTACCTTACGTTCCGTTGTATCGGCTAAGGTAGCACTGGGAGAACCACTGCGATTGCGCCCCGGTTGAGTTGGGCGAGCGCCTCAGTGGAGAAAGCTAAAACTGACCATCATGATGAGGCGAGAGCTGGTCGCTGTTCGAGAGGTTTTTTGCGAGTCCTTAAAGACTTATGCCGCTTAGAGCGAGGAGCCGACTTTGTCCGGCCCAGGCGTGGATAGCGCCCCAAATTCGGCCTTCCGAAGACTAGGGGCTTCGCCGAAATTTAAAATTATAAAATTCTATGGCTAAGTGAGAGTGTTCAAGCATTATAAGTCCGGTTGCCTTGTTCGTTGTGTTGAGCGCCTCCCTAGATGGACCCAAATATGGGAACAAGAGTGCTCAAAATTATCCCGAACACCCCAGCACTCGTGGCATGGGGGCTGAAGCCGACGACTTGCCATCTCTCAGATGTGATAAACAGCCACACAGAAGGTAATATTTTAAATTAAAATGCGTTGCTTAGCGCAAATGAACTAAGTTTTCAGCGCACATGATAACAAAATGCGAGTCTACTCAAATATTACATCTTTGGAGCACTCACCCGCAATAGTGCGGGCGCCCTTCAGCACACTCTTATAATATATCTCAGGCGTGCGATGCTCCTTGCCCTGCGGTGGCGGGTCCGTCACGAGCCTCTGGGCATCCATCTTGCCCCAGTGCACCTTTGCGCGGGAAAGGGCCCGACGGGCACCTTCAATACAGGCGGAGTGCTTGATGACTTCAACCCACGGGCACACATCCACCAGCCGCCGCACCAGGCCGAAGTAGCTCCCAGGCATGGCCTCCTTAGGCCACAGCCGAACTATGAGGCCCTTCATGGCCTGTTCGGCCGCCTTGTGGAGCTCGGCCAGCTGCTTCAGCTGGTCGCTAAGGGGAACCGGATGTCCGGCCTCAGCATACTGAGACCAGAAGACCTTCTCCGTCGAGCTCCCCTCCTCGGCCCGGTAGAACGCAACAGCATCGGACACGCTGCGAGGAAGATCTGCGAACGCTCCTGGAGAGCTCCGAATTCGGGTAAGCAACAGGTAATTAACACTCACATGCTTACTTTGCATGAAAAATGCCTTACCCGCTGCTATTTTCTTCAACGCCTCGATTTCCTGGAGGGCCTTGTAGGCTTCGGCCTTAGCGGCTTTGGCACTCTGAAGAGCCGTTGCAAGCTCAGACTCTCGAGTCTTCGAGTCACGCTCCAGGCTATCATGTTTTTTCACGAGATCCTGGAGCTCTTGCTGTACCTCCGCCACCCGCGCCTCCTGCTTCTCTCGCTCGGTGCGCTCCGCGGCCGCATTGCGTTTGGCCGCGGCCACCGCCTCTTTCAGGGTCGCCACCTTGTTAGTGGCCCCTGCAATACCCATGTTATCCTTGTCATTCTTTTTGCAACCAAAATCCTTTTCTGTAAGGTACAATTTTAATAAGGTGTTACTCACCTTCCTTGTCCTCGAGCTGCTTCTTGGCACGGCCGAGCTCATTCTCGGACCGCTCGAGGCTTTCCTTCAAAGTATTGACCTCCGCAGTCAGTGCGGCAGAGGTGAGCAGCGCAGCCTGCAATCCCATATTGACATATTTTTTATGACTCCTGCGTATATCTTCTTAGATCCTCAGTCCAGCTTTTCTTTCCGAATACCGAACCGAGCATCAGGGGCTACTGTCTATGCAGTACTATTTTACATATATCAAAATTCTTACCTCAAAGCCTGTTAGAAGGCTGCTGCAGGCTTCGGTCAGCCCGCTCTTGGCGAGCTGCACCTTCTGAATCACCGCACTCATAACAGTGCGGTGTTCCTCTTTGATGGAGGCGCCATTGAGCGCCTCCAGCAAGCTATCCGGCGCCTCCGGTTGGACGGAGGCTGCCGGTGTCACGGTCTTGCCCTTCTTACGAAGGGGCCGCCCGCCGGACTCCGGAGCCACTATGGGATCCGGAGCCGAGTCCGATGCAAAGTCTGGGAGGTTGTCCTGCGACACCTCCGGGGCCTCCTCCTCCTTGCGGGTCGCTTCCCGGGATCCCACCTCGGCATCGTCCGTGTCACGGGGGGTGGAGGCGGTCGGAAGAGAATCCATATCCGACGCACCTAAGGACCCGCTCGACGAAGCGGGAAGATCGCCCTTGGGCAGACTGCAGGGTTGTATGCGGCATTAGAAAGACATTGTGTGGCAAAAAAGAAAAACCATGAAGTTATTCTGGAGTCCGGATACTCACGATCTCGCCAGGGGCTTGGCCCTTGGAGGCCAGTCCTCGTCGTCGTCACTGGCATTGGCAGAGCAGTCCGGGGGAAGAGTTTTTCCCTTCTTGGACCCTTCGGCCTCCCTCGTTGGGGAGGACTTCCTTTTCTTCTCTCACCCCACTGGGGGAGAGGCTTTATTCTTCTCCTCCTCACCTTGGTGAGAGGAGTCGGCCTCGGAGTCGTCATCCGATAGCACCTGAAAACGGGAACTCTTCCGAGTCCCCGTGGCCTTCTTCTTGGCCTTCTTCTCCGACACCACGTGGGGTGCCGGAGCCAGCAGCCCCGTTAAGCGGGCGTCCGCTGGGTCCTCTGGCAATGGGGCCGGACAGATAGTCCGCTCGGCCTTCGCCAGCCAGCCCTGTCAAAGGAAAGGGAGTTTAGATCCCGCATAGAGTCAAACTATGGAGAACAAGCGTCCCGTAAAGGACAAAATCGCTTACCTCGTCAGCCGGACGCTGCGAGCTGAATCCGCGATCTTCGGTAGCGGATGCGGGAGCCTCGGCGCCCTTGAACAACACCTTCCAGACATCTTCGTACGTA
>NW_021276894.1:0-1277 GCF_002162155.2 Triticum dicoccoides | reverse complement strand
CGCAGTTTCACAGTTCAAATTGGTTCATACTTGCACATGCATGGCTTAATCTTTGAGACAAGCATATGACTACTGGCAGGATCAACCAGGTAGCACGTCCTTGGTGACTACCAGCACGGCCATCGTTCTGCGCTTCCACTTTCGTGGAAACTCAAAGGCAACAGCCGGGCCGGTTGTCGCTCTTGAGCGGCACAGCTCATCGTCCTTGAGGATCGGCGCAGAGAGTTGCGTATCCTACCACGTAACTGTGGAGAGGTAGAGGCAACTCCTGTTCCGGTTGTTCTCAGTTCGGAGAGCTTTGGGTCGGGTCGAGGCAACCGAAAGGGCCACGACCCTTTATCGTGAGCAGCATCCGAGACCAAAAGCGGGAGCGAGGTTGCCTTGATAGCAACGGGCACGTAATGTGCCAGCCCCACGAGGCAACGCCGCAGGCGCTATTTGGCCGCAGCGGCACACCCAATGGGCGTCCGCCGCGAGGCAACAATTATCCGAAGCACCACTTCCCGTAGGTCGGGTACTAGCACGCAAGCACTATTAATCCAGCGAGTAAAAGCCACACGAGGGACGGGACACGGCGCCGGTAGTCGGCCGCAGTACAACGGGGGATCTACCGGCAGACACGGGTCCAAAGCTACTCATGCGCTTAGTAGCCAACAAGCGGTCAAACCAACCAAGCCTCCGCCCGTGCATAGCACGGGAGGATCACTTGCACGAAGGCGTCCTGCAAGGCCAAATCACGCGTGTCACACCAGCAGCAATAAAGATACGGATGCAACGATTTTCCAAAGGCAACTTTATCGGGACATCGGTGCAACGTTGTCGGACGGTCCTATCGTGCACGAAACGGGCTACTTTCCTGTTTCCCGAGCCGCATTCGGCTGTTGGGTCAGAATTTCACTTGAGACGTACAGGGGACCGGGACAGCGATGACGTTGCCACCGAGGGGCAACGTTTTTCCGAAGGCGACATTGGAGGGACATCGTTGCGACTGTTTACCGTCGGTCGGATCGTGCACGCAACGGGGTACTTTCCTGTTTCCCGAGCCACCTTCGGCTGTTGGGTCAGAATTTCTCACGAGACGTACACGGGACCGGGCCAACACCTTCGTGATGGCATAACGACGGGACATCCGAGGCAACGTTGGGAAAGGATGGGCGTACGTGAACACGGGTGTTTTCCCTAAGAAAAATCACCCGTGTTCCGTACGCCCACCAGGAAGGACCCCTCCTCCCTACTATACCCGAGGGTTTTAGCCCCCATTGGGACCCCTGCCCTTA
>NW_021276893.1:0-3437 GCF_002162155.2 Triticum dicoccoides | reverse complement strand
CAAAACGTCAAGACAGGTCCTTCGCGTAGACCATTACGCTCTGAAGATACCATGGGCATGGGGAGAGGGGCACGACCATGATAGGCCCAGAATACGTCTTAACCACACCAGGGGCTCTCAAGTGTGTTGTTCTTTTTTTTCTTTTCTTTTTCTTTTTACCCACAGGACTCCGTTCGTCAGAGGCCCTGTCCCGCAGTAGACCTGCCGAACTCACGATGCAACATCCAGGGAAGGAGAAAGGCTACAACGAATATCCAGGTGGTCTCCATTACGAGCATTAAATCTGTTTTATGCACCCTTCCGCAGCCTACCCCTGGAGGGGGACATGTTTAACAGTCCCATCCCTTGCTTATCGCACCATTTGTATCGTTCTGCACTTAGTTTTTCTTGAATAAGTAATGCAGCACCTTTTTGCTTCCAATTGTATTTCTCTCTTATACATATGTTCATTTGTGACGTGTCGCATACGTATGTTTTGGTACGGCTAAATACACCAGAGGCTTATGTTTCCCGCATCATGGTGTGATAAGTCCGAACACTTTCACAAGTGCGGCACCCCGAACTTATAGCATTATATGCATCGGCTCCGAATCATGTCTTGGGTCAATAGTTGGGTTTGCCCGGCTCCCATGTTTTGGTACCTTACGTTCCGTTGTATCGGCTAAGGTAGCACTGGGAGAACCACTGCGATTGCGCCCCGGTTGAGTTGGGCGAGCGCCTCAGTGGAGAAAGCTAAAACTGACCATCATGATGAGGCGAGAGCTGGTCGCTGTTCGAGAGGTTTTTTGCGAGTCCTTAAAGACTTATGCCGCTTAGAGCGAGGAGCCGACTTTGTCCGGCCCAGGCGTGGATAGCGCCCCAAATTCGGCCTTCCGAAGACTAGGGGCTTCGCCGAAATTTAAAATTATAAAATTCTATGGCTAAGTGAGAGTGTTCAAGCATTATAAGTCCGGTTGCCTTGTTCGTTGTGTTGAGCGCCTCCCTAGATGGACCCAAATATGGGAACAAGAGTGCTCAAAATTATCCCGAACACCCCAGCACTCGTGGCATGGGGGCTGAAGCCGACGACTTGCCATCTCTCAGATGTGATAAACAGCCACACAGAAGGTAATATTTTAAATTAAAATGCGTTGCTTAGCGCAAATGAACTAAGTTTTCAGCGCACATGATAACAAAATGCGAGTCTACTCAAATATTACATCTTTGGAGCACTCACCCGCAATAGTGCGGGCGCCCTTCAGCACACTCTTATAATATATCTCAGGCGTGCGATGCTCCTTGCCCTGCGGTGGCGGGTCCGTCACGAGCCTCTGGGCATCCATCTTGCCCCAGTGCACCTTTGCGCGGGAAAGGGCCCGACGGGCACCTTCAATACAGGCGGAGTGCTTGATGACTTCAACCCACGGGCACACATCCACCAGCCGCCGCACCAGGCCGAAGTAGCTCCCAGGCATGGCCTCCTTAGGCCACAGCCGAACTATGAGGCCCTTCATGGCCTGTTCGGCCGCCTTGTGGAGCTCGGCCAGCTGCTTCAGCTGGTCGCTAAGGGGAACCGGATGTCCGGCCTCAGCATACTGAGACCAGAAGACCTTCTCCGTCGAGCTCCCCTCCTCGGCCCGGTAGAACGCAACAGCATCGGACACGCTGCGAGGAAGATCTGCGAACGCTCCTGGAGAGCTCCGAATTCGGGTAAGCAACAGGTAATTAACACTCACATGCTTACTTTGCATGAAAAATGCCTTACCCGCTGCTATTTTCTTCAACGCCTCGATTTCCTGGAGGGCCTTGTAGGCTTCGGCCTTAGCGGCTTTGGCACTCTGAAGAGCCGTTGCAAGCTCAGACTCTCGAGTCTTCGAGTCACGCTCCAGGCTATCATGTTTTTTCACGAGATCCTGGAGCTCTTGCTGTACCTCCGCCACCCGCGCCTCCTGCTTCTCTCGCTCGGTGCGCTCCGCGGCCGCATTGCGTTTGGCCGCGGCCACCGCCTCTTTCAGGGTCGCCACCTTGTTAGTGGCCCCTGCAATACCCATGTTATCCTTGTCATTCTTTTTGCAACCAAAATCCTTTTCTGTAAGGTACAATTTTAATAAGGTGTTACTCACCTTCCTTGTCCTCGAGCTGCTTCTTGGCACGGCCGAGCTCATTCTCGGACCGCTCGAGGCTTTCCTTCAAAGTATTGACCTCCGCAGTCAGTGCGGCAGAGGTGAGCAGCGCAGCCTGCAATCCCATATTGACATATTTTTTATGACTCCTGCGTATATCTTCTTAGATCCTCAGTCCAGCTTTTCTTTCCGAATACCGAACCGAGCATCAGGGGCTACTGTCTATGCAGTACTATTTTACATATATCAAAATTCTTACCTCAAAGCCTGTTAGAAGGCTGCTGCAGGCTTCGGTCAGCCCGCTCTTGGCGAGCTGCACCTTCTGAATCACCGCACTCATAACAGTGCGGTGTTCCTCTTTGATGGAGGCGCCATTGAGCGCCTCCAGCAAGCTATCCGGCGCCTCCGGTTGGACGGAGGCTGCCGGTGTCACGGTCTTGCCCTTCTTACGAAGGGGCCGCCCGCCGGACTCCGGAGCCACTATGGGATCCGGAGCCGAGTCCGATGCAAAGTCTGGGAGGTTGTCCTGCGACACCTCCGGGGCCTCCTCCTCCTTGCGGGTTGCTTCCCGGGATCCCACCTCGGCATCGTCCGTGTCACGGGGGGTGGAGGCGGTCGGAAGAGAATCCATATCCGACGCACCTAAGGACCCGCTCGACGAAGCGGGAAGATCGCCCTTGGGCAGACTGCAGGGTTGTATGCGGCATTAGAAAGACATTGTGTGGCAAAAAAGAAAAACCATGAAGTTATTCTGGAGTCCGGATACTCACGATCTCGCCAGGGGCTTGGCCCTTGGAGGCCAGTCCTCGTCGTCGTCACTGGCGTTGGCAGAGCAGTCCGGGGGAAGAGTTTTTCCCTTCTTGGACCCTTCGGCCTCCCTCGTTGGGGAGGACTTCCTTTTCTTCTCTCACCCCACTGGGGGAGAGGCTTTATTCTTCTCCTCCTCACCTTGGTGAGAGGAGTCGGCCTCGGAGTCGTCATCCGATAGCACCTGAAAACGGGAACTCTTCCGAGTCCCCGTGGCCTTCTTCTTGGCCTTCTTCTCCGACACCACGTGGGGTGCCGGAGCCAGCAGCCCCGTTAAGCGGGCGTCCGCTGGGTCCTCTGGCAATGGGGCCGGACAGATAGTCCGCTCGGCCTTCGCCAGCCAGCCCTGTCAAAGGAAAGGGAGTTTAGATCCCGCATAGAGTCAAACTATGGAGAACAAGCGTCCCGTAAAGGACAAAATCGCTTACCTCGTCAGCCGGACGCTGCGAGCTGAATCCGCGATCTTCGGTAGCGGATGCGGGAGCCTCGGCGCCCTTGAACAACACCTTCCAGACATCTTCGTACGTA
>NW_021276892.1:0-839 GCF_002162155.2 Triticum dicoccoides | reverse complement strand
GAAGGGGGAAACGGACGCGTCGGGTCTACACGGAGTGGATGTAGCTGTGGGTTTGGCCCGGATGTTGCTTCCCGGTGTCCCTCTGAGCCGACCCGACACAACCGGGTGGAGAGGTCCACTGGTCACAGCCCGTCCGTGCAAAGTCAAAGGGCTAGATCCCGTGGTCAAACGCTACAGGGTTAGCCGGGACGGGGGCCCTCGGGGGTAGCAATGCCACCGGAGCGTCGTACCGGGCCCTCATACATGCTGGGTGGTGTTGTGGCATGTCCGAAGAGGCGGCACGCGTCTCCGGGTTGTGGCCCCCCTCACGGACGGCAATGAAACGGTAGTAGACGTTCTGCGGTAACGATGCAGCGTGAATATTATTAAATACTTGGAGCGCGATAAAATCATGAGTTTTTTACACAACGTGGGCACATGTGCTATAGGACTGATGGTAATTTTTCATAATTTTTTGTGATGGAGAAGTATCTGAACACTTCCCTCTACGCGGATTGCTCTTTGCACGTCTACGACTGTGGCCGGCGGCCTCCGGGGGCTAGAATACAATCAAATCTTGCGTAGGCGGCCTCTCACAAGTCTGGAAGTGTTGAGGCGGTTGCAAACGCCCAGCACGCGTCTCCCGGGTGTGCCCCCCCTCACGGACGCCGCCGCCGCCGGCACCTAGAGGGGGGAAACGGACGCGTCGGGTCTACACGGAGTGGATGTAGCTGTCGGTTTGGCCCGGATGTTGCTTCCCGGTGTCCCTCTGGGCCGACCTAACACAACCAGGTGGAGAGGTCCACTGGTCAAGGCCCGTCCGTGCAAAGTCAAAGCGCTAGATCCCGTGGTCAAACGCT
>NW_021276891.1:0-1745 GCF_002162155.2 Triticum dicoccoides | reverse complement strand
GCCTGACTATCTACAACATCCGATCAAGATCGTAGCTGAGGTACTAGCTACTAGTCGAAGTCCATGAGAACACTAGTAAGACCGAAGTCTCCGCTGCAAAAACATAAATAAAGCAACATGAGTACAAAAGTACTCAGCAAGACTTACATCAGATCCTATCATACATGCATTTGTATCAAGAGGTAATGTGGGGTTTAGTTGCAGCAAGCCAGCTTTGACTCTGTGGCTATCCTGTTCTACGACTACCAGAAACTCTGGAGGTGAGACAACGTACACGAGTCCACTAATCACCATACAAAACACTACTATGGATTCATCCCCGTCTCCCTACGAGAAGGCCATCCATAGCACTCACACTTGTCTTGAGCATTTTAGAGTATCCACTTCAAGTTGTCTATGTACCATGTAAGCATCCAAGAAGTCCATAACCGCGGACCCGGCTATTCGAATAGATCATGTTAACCCTGCAGGGGTGTACTTCTTCACACACGCTCTCGCCACTTACCGCCATGTACACGTCATGTATCTCGGCAACCTTCGAGCGGAAGCCTGGCGAGGGTGTCGGCCACGACCTGACTAACCACACAAGACTCTAATCCAGGTTTATCGCCTATTCGGGTTCCATCCGCAAGGAGATCCGGCCGGGGTTTCACTCACGGCCCCAAACGATGTGTGCAGGGTTCCCAAGCCCACCTCGCCGGATGGATCTACGCTTGGTACACCGTGCCACTTGTGCCTAGTTTGTCCCAAGCCCACCTGGCCGGGTGCCACTTGGTAGACTACTAACACTACCTACAAACACCAGAAACTAGTTGCGACTCCTGGACAGAGATCAAGTTGGTTAATAAGTCGAGAGAGTCAATTAAGGATCCCAATGTGTGGTAGTATTGAGTCATTGGACAGCATACATAGAACTCAGTGCTTAAGGACGGTTCCAGTGAGACAACCCACCATGTACTCCTACATGGCCTCTCACCGCTACCTTTACCAAATCGTGTTCACACACTTAACTCTCAGCACCAGAACATATCGTAACACTCCAATTCATTCCCAATGAATCAGACCTGACACAACTCTAAGCAATAGCAGGCATAGCATGGTAGGAACACATCAGTGGCTTCAATCAACTCCTACACATGCTAGTGGGTTTCAACTATTTACTGTGGCAATGACAGGTCATGCAGAGGAATGGGTTCAACTACCGCAGCACAAAGTAGCAGATGAATCGCTGTTGTCCTAATGCAATAACTGAGAGCAGGAGTGAGAGAGTAGGATTTTATCGGAATGAACAAAGGGGTTTTCTTGCCTGGTAGATCAACAAGGGAGGCACTGCTTCATAGACAGGCACTCTGGAACGGACTCCGGAGTAGGACCTATCGAGAAGGAACAGTGTCGGCAATCAATACACAAACATATGCAACAATATGATGCATGAACATGGCATGAAGATGTGATGTTGTTTGAGCTAATGCAACTGGTATCCATTTGGTTTGAAGTCCATTTGAACCAAAGGTTCAAATGCATCTCCAAATTAAGCTCCTATATATGCCATAATGTGTTTCCTCATATTCAGCATGTATAAGTTGGTTTGTCATGCATGAAGCTAGTACAGATGGAAAGATTGCATTTTTCTGATAATTTTTCATATATAAATTATTTTAATCTGAGCTACGGTTGAATTGATATGAATTTTTGAAGTTTAAAACAATTTCTGGAATTTCCTGATTTAATTTAAATCCAGAAAT
>NW_021276890.1:0-2520 GCF_002162155.2 Triticum dicoccoides | reverse complement strand
ATATATATATATATATATATATATATATATATATATATATATATATATATATATATATATATATGTATGTTGTTGTTCTAAGAATGGTCATGATGCCCTCATGTCCGTATCTTATTTTATCGACACCTCTATCTCTAAACATGTGGACATATTTATCGTTATTGGCTTCCGCTTGAGGACAAGCGAGGTCTAAGCTTGGGGGAGTTGATACGTCCATTTTGCATCATGCTTTTATATCGATATTTATCACATTATGGGCTGTTATTACACGTTATGTCACAATACTTATGCCTATTCTCTCTTATTTTACAAGGTTTATATGAAGAGGGAGAATGCCGGCAGCTGGAATTCCGGGCTGGAAAAGGAGCAAATATTAGAGACCTATTCTGCACAGCTCCAAAAGTCCTGAAACTTCATGGAAGTCATTCTTGGAATTAATAAACAATACTGGCAAAGGAATCCACCAGAGGGAGCCCACACCCTGGCCACGAGGGTGGGGGCATACCACCCTGCCTCGTGGGCCCCCTGGCAGGCCTCCGGTGCCCATCTTATGCTATATGAAGTCTTTCGTCCGAGAAAAAAATCATAAGCAAGCTTTCGGGAAGAAACTCTGTCGCCACGAGGCGGAACCTTGGCGGAACCAATCTAGGGCTCCGGCAGAGCTATTCTGCCAGGGAAACTTCCCTTCGGGAGGGGGAAATCATCACCATCGTCATCACCAACGATCCTCTCATCGGGAGGGGGTCAATCTCCATCAACATCTTCACCAGCACCATCTCATCTCAAACCCTAGTTCATCTCTTGTATCCAGTCTTTGTATCCAAACCTTATATTGGTACCTGTGGGTTGCTAGTAGTGTTGATTACTCCTTGTAGTTGATGCTAGTTGGTTTACTTGGTGGAACATCATATGTTCAGATCCATTATGCATATTAATACCCCTCTGATTACGAACATGAATATGCTTTGTGAGTAGTTACATTTGTTCCTGAGGACATGGGAGAAGTCTTGCTATAAGTAGTCATGTGAATTTGGTATTCGTTCGATATTTTGATGAGATGTATGTTGTCTTTCCTCTAGTGGTGTCATGTGAACGTCGACTACAGGACACTTCACCATTGTTTGGGCCTAGAGGAGAGCATTGGGAAGTAATAAGTAGATGATGGGTTGCTAGAGTGACAGAAGCTTAAATCCTAGTTTATGCGTTGCTTCATAAGGGGCTGATTTGGATCCATATGTTTCATGCTATGGTTAGGTTTACCTTAATACTTCTGTTGTAGTTGCGGATGCTTGCAATAGGGGTTAATCATAAGTGGGATTCTTGTCCAAGTAAGGACAGTACCCAAGCACTGGTCCACCCACATATCAAATTATCAAAGTACTAAACGTGAATCATATGATCGTGATGAAAACTAGCTTGATGATAATTCCCATGTGCCCTCGGGAGCGCTTTCCTTCGTATAAGAGTTTGTCCAGGCCTGTCCTTTGCTACCAAAAGGATTGGGCCATCTTGCTGCACCTTATTTACTTTCATTGCTTGTTGCTCGTTACAATTTATCTTATCAAAAAACTATCTGTTACCGATAATTTCAGTGCTTGCAGAGAATACCTTGCTGAAAACCGCTTATCATTTCCTTCTGCACTTGTTGGGTTCGACCCTCTTACTTATGAAAAGGCTACGATAGATCCCCTACACTCGTGGGTCATCAGTGCAGTTCTAAACAAAGCGTCGTGGCGGGATCTACATGTGAAGCGGAGTACATAGCTGCTTCGTAAGCAGCAAATGAAGGAGTCTGTATGAAGGAGTTCTGTAACGCCCCGGATGTAATTTACCTTATTTGTACTCCAACTCTTGCCGTTTCCGGCACTAACTTATTCTATTTCATCATTGTCGGGTTTTTTTTCTCCGTGTGTTTTGTCTTTGTCATTCATCTCATATCATGTCATCATATGCATTGCATTTGCATACGTGTTCGTCTCATGCATCCGAGCATTTTCCCCGTTGTCCGTTTTGCATTCCGGCGCTCCTATGTCCTCCGGTGTCCCTTTCTACCTCTTTTCATGTGCGGGTGTTAAACGTTTTCGGATTGGACCGAGACTTGTCATGTGGCCTTGGATTACTACCGGTAGACCGCCTCTCAAGTTTCGTGTCATTTGGACTTCGTTTGATACTCCTATGGTTAACCGAGGGACCGAATAGGCCTCGTGTGTGTTGCAGCCCAACACCCCTCCAAAGTGGCCCAAAACCCACCTAAACCTCCTACATCACCTAGGCCGTTCGATCACGATCGCGTGGCCGCAAACCGTGCTCAATTTGGAACCTCATAGATCCTCCTACCTATAAATATAGCTCCTTCCCGAAATTTTCGGATCTTCCACCCCCTAACCCTAGCAAAATTTGCTCCTCCGTGCACTGGACGTGTCCCGCCCGCGCCGGACAAAGCCCCGCCACCGCCCGCGGAGAATCAGGAGCCAGCGCGTGGCTCCAGCCGGCCGCCGCCGCCGCAGCCCGCTCGGGCCC
>NW_021276889.1:0-1502 GCF_002162155.2 Triticum dicoccoides | reverse complement strand
CAACATTCCCAATGGAAGGCTTTTAGGTGAAATATGACACAAGATAACTCCAACAACGAGGTTGATGGATTTAAAAATAACTCATTCTTAACAACATGTGAATCATGGAACATGAACTCAAATTATCAAGAATGACATAATACCACCTCCAAAATATGGTAGAAAGAATTGCACTCCGGATTACCATATGAAGAAAGCTTGAGCTCCTTAGGAAAGAATCTCGATGAAAACTTTGAGAAGGGAATTAAATCCTTGATGAACCATCATGTAGAACCTCCATGAAGAACTCCGGTAAACAAAAGGAATGAAAAGAAAGAGAAATTGAAAACACAAGGTGAATCCTTGCAATGATTTAGATGGATCTCCGTGATAATTAGAGCTTGGAACTCCGGGAAAAAGAGAAGATGAAACAAATGAAACCAAGAATTTTAAGGGCCTCCGGAATAAAAATTAATCACTTGGATGAACAAGAATAAGAATTATGTTATGCTTATCCTTCACCAATTAAATTGACGACAATCAACGGATTTGGGATACTACTTATTCTCGTAGAAAGGATTAAAAGAGATATAGCATAAACTTGAGAAGGTCTTCAACGAACCAGCGGTAGGATTGGAACAACAAATGAATTGATATGATAAGAAAGAAGAAAAATCTTGAACGAACCATCGGTAGGATTGACAATGAATTAAGGGAAGACAAAGAAACACCGGGAAGAATGGAGAAATGAACGAAGATAAATGACACAATCTAGATCCATGAGAACGAAGAGAGCACGAGCCGATTAAAGATCACTTGAACAAGGCACCGGTAAGATCGGAGAATGATAACTGCAAACTGAGAATGAATAAATCTTCGATGATGGGCTCCGGATATTCAAACTGAGAAGACTCTTGAATATCTCCTGATGGGTGAAAAAGATTCTCACAATCAAAAACAATTATGAGAGGATGGCAACAAGCTAGCACCATGAATCTTGAAGAGAATAGAGCAAGATTAAAGAGAAACTCTTCTTCGGTCTTCAAATGATGAGAATGACAACGAGAGACACCACCAAGAATTATTGAGGCACACCGGAAGAATCAAAACGAAGAGGTTGAGCCAACTATGAAAAGAATTTGAAAGATCTTGGAGAAAAGCATTTGACTAATGATAACTCATTCTTACGTCAAACTTTGCAATGAATTTGAGAATAACTTCGGGAAAGTTGGGAGAGTCAGGTAAGATCCTGGAAAAAGACCTGTGGGTTAGGGCCCACTAAAAGGATACACCGTTGAACGATTGATTGAAATAGATATTGCACCGGTAGAATTAAATGACTTGAATGAGATAATAATCTCCAAATAGCTTGAACGGATTGAGAATGGAAACACGAATCTTCTGAGATATCTTGAGCACTCCGAATAAGAATAGAGAGAGATGAACAATTATGAGAGGCACCGGCATGGGATAGCATTTGAACGAGGATAAGGATATGATCAACACCAAAAGCTTGAGGTAAA
>NW_021276888.1:0-2156 GCF_002162155.2 Triticum dicoccoides | reverse complement strand
ACTGAAATTGAATATTCCGTCGTTTGAGGGTAGCTACATTCCTGATGTATATCTTACTTGGGAGTTAGAAACTGAACAATGTTTCACATGCTTACAATATCCCGAGGAGAGACGTGTTGCAGCTGCTGTTTGTGAATTCACTAGTTTTGCTTCTGTTTGGTGGTCTGAACATTGTAGATTATATCCTATTCCAACTTCCTGGGCTGCTTTGAAAACTGCTATGCATACTCGTTGGGTTCCACCATATTATCAACGTGAATTGCTTCAAAAATTGCAGCATTTAAGACAAGGAAAAAATTCTACAGAAGAATATTATCAGGAATTACAAACTGGCATGATTAGATGTGGTGTTATTGAGGATAATGAAGCTATGCTGGCACGTTTTATGGATGGTTTAAATAAAGAGATTCAGACCATTCTCGAGTATAAGGAGTATACTAATATCACTCGTTTATTCCATCTTGCTTGCAAAGCTGAACGTGAAGTGCAGGATCGACAGGCATTGGCGCGAACTAACTTTTCTGCAGGTCGACCTTCATCATGGACACCGCATGCATCCTCTACTCCCACACGTCCTACTGCAGCACCACTGACTTCAGCTGCCAATTCCAGCCGAGATACAAGAAAACATGCACCATCACCACCATCTGCCAGGAATACACCTTCCGGTTCCGCACAAAGCTCTTCTTCATCCATGGCATCAACAGGGCAAACACATGATATTATTTATTGTCGTTGCAAGGGTGGAGGTCATTATGCGAGAGAATGCTCATCTAAGCATGTGGTGATTGCTACTGAGGATGGTGGGTATGAGTCCGCTAGTGACTATAATGAGTAGGCTTTTGTTCTTATTACAAGTGAAGAACACGGTGGACATGATTCTGATCATGAGACGCAATACATGGCTCCTGAAGATGCTGACAGGTATGAATGTTTAGTTCATCAACGTGTTTTGAGTGTGCAGGTCACACAAGCTGAGCAAAATTAGTGGCATAATTTGTTCCATACAAAGGGAGTTGTCAAGGAACGTTCTGTTCGCGTCATCATAGATGGAGGGAGCTGCACCAACTTGGCTAGCATAGAGATGGTGGAGAAGCTACATCTCACCACAAGACCACATCCAAATCCTTACTACATCCAATGGTTCAACAACATCGGCAAGGTTAAGGTAACACATATTGTTCGTGTGCATTTTAGTATCTCTACATATGCTGATTATGTTGATTGTGATGTGGTACCTATGCAAGCATGTTCCTTATTACTTTGTAGACCATGGCAATTTCATAAAACTTCTGTACACAATGCTAGAAACAATCACTATACTCTTGTTCATAAGGATAAAAATATTACTTTGCTTCCAATGACTCCTGATTCTATTTTGAAAGATGATATTAATAGAGCTAATAAAGCAAAACAGGAGTAAAATAAGAGTGAAAATCAGATTGTGGCAAAAGAATTTGAGCAACAAATGAAGCCTAATAATAAACCATCTAGTGTTGCTTCTGAAATTAAATTGAAAAGTGCATGTTTACTTGCCACCAAATCTGATATTGATGATCTAGATTTCAGCAAATCTGTTTGCTATGCTTTTGTGTGCAAAGAGGCCTTATTTTCTTCGAGGACGTGCCTTCCTCTTTGCCTCCTGCTGTCACTAACATTTTGCAGGAGTCCGCCGACGTCTTTCCACAAGACATGCCACTGGGATTACACCCATTCGAGGGACTGAGCATCAGATTGACTTAATTCCCGGTGCATCACTACCCAACCGTGCACCATACCGTACCAATCTAGAGATAAACAATACCAAGTCACCATTGCTGCACCTCGCAATGAGCTTACAAAGAAGGATGTGCCTTTTGTTTGGGGTACCGCTGATGAGGACATCAATACAATTGTTACACCCACAGCCCCTGCTGCTATACATACTGGACCAATTACTAGAGCTCGTGCACGCCAACTAAATTACCAGGTACTTTCGTTTCTTGGTAATGATTCTAATGTTCATGAGAATATGATGCTGCCTAAATTGGATACATTTGTTTTGCTTACAAATGAAGGGCCTAGCTTGGAGAAGGATGAACATTGGAGCAAGAACAAGCATGGAGATGATGGCATGCGCAAGGGAAACAAGAACGGAGTTACAAGTGATGATTTCA
>NW_021276887.1:945-3033 GCF_002162155.2 Triticum dicoccoides | reverse complement strand
TCCCTTTGTAACAGACGAGTTTCCGTATGAAACCTTGATACTTCGAAGGAGATTGTCTGTTTTGTACACGAAGTGCATCCAGTTTTTGCCGTAAGCCTCTCTACTTTCTTGCACATGCTATGTGGGTGAAATGATGATAACATGCCAACTTGGAACCTTATCAGAGTTCATTTCAAATGCTTTTCAATTTCATGGTCTTATAGCTCAAAATAATCAGTAAATGCGTGAAAAATAACAGATGAAGTAAGAAAGGGTTGTAAATTGATGATGTGGCTTTGAATGGTGCATTTTGAACACAGAAAAACAAGGAGGTTCAAATAAGTTCAAAAGAAATGAAATCCCTTTGTAACAGACGAGTTTCCGTATGAAACCCTGATACTTCGAAGGAGATTGTCTGTTTTGTACACGAAGTGCATCCAGTTTTTTCCATAAGCCTCTCTACTTTATTGCACGTGCTATGTGGGTGAAATGATGATGCCATGCCAACTTGGAACCTTATCAGAGTTCATTTCAAATGTTTTTCAATTTCATGGTCTTATAGCACAAAATAATCAGTAAATGGATGAAAAATAACAAATGAAGTCAGAAAGGGTTGTAAATTGATGATGTGGCTTTGAATGGTGGATTTTGAACACAGAAAAACAAGGGGGTTCAAATAAGTTCAAAAGAAATGAAATCCATTTGTAACAGACGAGTTTCCGTATGAAACCCTGATACTTCGAAGGAGATTGTCTGTTTTGTACACGAAGTGCATCCAGTTTTTGCCGTAAGCCTCTCTACTTTCTTGCACATGCTATGTGGGTGAAATGATGATAACATGCCAACTTGGAACCTTATCAGAGTTCATTTCAAATGCTTTTCAATTTCATGGTCTTATAGCTCAAAATAATCAGTAAATGCATGAAAAATAACAAATGAAGTCAGGAAGGGTTGTAAAATGATGATGTGGCTTTGAATGTTGCATTTTTAACATATAAAAACAAGGGGGTTCAAATAAGTTCAAAAGAAATGAAATCCCTTTGTAACAGACGAGTTTCCGTATGAAACCCTGATACTTCGAAGGAGATTGTCTGTTTTCTACACGAAGTGCATCAAGTTTTTGCCGTAAGCCTCTCTACTTTCTTGCACATGCTATGTGGGTGAAATGATGATACCATGCCAACTTCGAACCTTTTCAGAGTTCATTTCAAATGCTTTTTAATTTCATGGTCTTATAGCTCAAAATAATCAGTAAATGCATGAAAAATAACAAATGAAGTCAGAAAGGTTGTAAATTGATGATGTGGCTTTGAATGGTGCATTTTGAACACATAAAAACAAGCGGGTTGAAATAAGTTCAAAAAATGAAATCCCTTTGTAACAGACGAGTTTCCGTATGAAACCCTGATACTTCGATGGAGATTGTCTGTTTTGTACACGAAGTGCATCCAGTTTTTTCCATAAGCCTCTCTACTTTATTGCACGTGCTATGTGGGTGAAATGATGATGCCATGCCAACTTGGAACCTTATCAGAGTTCATTTCAAATGTTTTTCAATTTCATGGTCTTATAGCTCAAAATAATCAGTAAATGGATGAAAAATAACAAATGAAGTCAGAAAGGGTTGTAAATTGATGATGTGGCTTTGAATGGTGGATTTTGAACACAGAAAAACAAGGGGGTTTAAATAAGTTCAAAAGAAATGAAATCCCTTTGTAACAGACGAGTTTCCGTATGAAACCCTGATACTTCGAAGGAGATTGTCTGTTTTGTACACGAAGTGCATCCAGTTTTTGCCGTAAGCCTCTCTACTTTCTTGCACATGCTATGTGGGTGAAATGATGATAACATGCCAACTTGGAACCTTATCAGAGTTCATTTCAAATGCTTTTCAATTTCATGGTCTTATAGCTCAAAATAATCAGTAAATGCATGAAAAATAACAAATGAAGTCAGGAAGGGTTGTAAAATGATGATGTGGCTTTGAATGTTGCATTTTTAACATATAAAAACAAGGGGGTTCAAATAAGTTCAAAAGAAATGAAATCCCTTTGTAACAGACGAGTTTCCGTATGAAACCCTGATACTTCGAAGGAGATTGTCTGTTTT
>NW_021276887.1:0-935 GCF_002162155.2 Triticum dicoccoides | reverse complement strand
GGGTGAAATGATGATAACATGCCAACTTGGAACCTTATCAGAGTTCATTTCAAATGCTTTTCAATTTCATGGTCTTATAGCTCAAAATAATCAGTAAATGCATGAAAAATAACAAATGAAGTCAGGAAGGGTTGTAAAATGATGATGTGGCTTTGAATGTTGCATTTTTAACATATAAAAACAAGGGGGTTAAAATAAGTTCAAAAGAAATGAAATCCCTTTGTAACAGACGAGTTTCCGTATGAAACCCTGATACTTTGAAGGAGATTGTCTGTTTTGTACACGAAGTGCATCCAGTTTTTGCCGTAAGCCTCTCTACTTTCTTGCACATGCTATGTGGGTGAAATGATGATAACATGCCAACTTGGAACCTTATCAGAGTTAATTTCAAATGCTTTTCAATTTCATGGTCTTATAGCTCAAAATAATCAGTAAATGCGTGAAAAATAACAGATGAAGTAAGAAAGGGTTGTAAATTGATGATGTGGCTTTGAATGGTGCATTTTGAACACAGAAAAACAAGGAGGTTCAAATAAGTTCAAAAGAAATGAAATCCCTTTGTAACAGACGAGTTTCCGTATGAAACCCTGATACTTCGAAGGAGATTGTCTGTTTTGTACACGAAGTGCATCCAGTTTTTTCCATAAGCCTCTCTACTTTATTGCACGTGCTATGTGGGTGAAATGATGATGCCATGCCAACTTGGAACCTTATCAGAGTTCATTTCAAATGTTTTTCAATTTCATGGTCTTATAGCTCAAAATAATCAGTAAATGGATGAAAAATAACAAATGAAGTCAGAAAGGGTTGTAAATTGATGATGTGGCTTTGAATGGTGGATTTTGAACACAGAAAAACAAGGGGGTTCAAATAAGTTCAAAAGAAATGAAATCCCTTTGTAACAGACGAGTTTCCGTATGAAACCCTGATACTTC
>NW_021276886.1:0-2357 GCF_002162155.2 Triticum dicoccoides | reverse complement strand
CTAACTCACTGATCGGAGAGTGCACCAGAAATAAGGACTAGGTAGCACAATCAACCTTAGGGTGACGATTCAATAATCAACACGCTAAGAATGAGGTTATCGTCCATTTAACTACCAAGCAATGGAGTTGCTAGCAGTATTGATTTCACACGCCATGATTCATTTGTCGGCATTCCGGTTACAATAACACGGAAACCAAGAAATTATCAATGATGATCAGAAGTATTACTGCGTCAAGAATTCATAAGATGGTGTGCAATTCCCATGATATTCCTGATATAAAGATGGTAATACTTCAAGGTAGAACAGACCAGAAGCTGGATTGGCATTTTGATCTGCGGAATACAATTGCTTTGACCCAATCCTAGATATGGATGAGGTACTGGAGTTTGTTTCTCCTAGTCATTCTGCGATAGAATGGCTTGACGGACCACAAGAGTAATAGGCATCGATAAACGAACACACGCATACTCTTGACTATCAATTGATAGACGAAGGTCAGAATGCAACTAAAGAGAACAACTCAAAGGAACATATAATTTTCTGAGTTGTGGATGCATAGATTAGTATGTCGAACCAGGTTCAACATATTTCTTCCGGATAACCCATGCGGAAAGGTAGAACTGGCAGAGCCACAATATATAATGGAGAACTCATCAAAAATAATCCTGTTGTGATATTTCAGTTCAACGATGAACTTCTGCCATAAGTAGTTCATGGTATTTGGAAGAAGAAGATACCACGGACTTCAAGGACTATCGCAAAGGTTACTAATATCCTAAAGGCACTAGCAATTACTATCAACATGAAGTAGGTAGAGTGAATCTCGGGTTCAAGAACCCAGGAACAGAATACCTATTACTAAGTAGCATCACGGAATGCTTTCGAGGATAAAGGCCAGAATCATCACACTGGGACACCAATCATGGCTAAATTACTAGGTGATCCCCTAAGACACCTAGGGTCATAATAATATCTCCAACATATATGCCAAGGTAACGGAGTACCTCAACTCGCTGATTAGTGTGGTTAATCTGGCCCATGGGAACATTGAAACGGGAAGAAAGGATTTGCAAATGCATCAGACTACTTAGAAACCTGGGATGACTCGGACAGCATAACGGCTGTAAATGCTCAGAAAAGATTTGAGACATTCACAAAAATGGTGGCATAACCACTCAGAAGCACAATATCAAGGTTTCGAGATCAACAATTAACATACGGAAGTAGTAGGAACTGAACTGAGACTTAAATCCAACAATCTTATAAGTCTACGGACTAGTAATACGTGATCCTGATAGAAAGAAGAGAAGCCTAGTTTCTTAACCCCGTAGGAAAGATAAGATGACTCAGATCAGAAGGGCATGAGGTATAAGGAGTAAAAAGAGCCTTACGTTCCATCCCACAATCAATTCCCTTATATAACTAAAGAATTTCTAGACTCAACTTCGACCAGTTTGGCTTGGTAATCCTACAGGCAGTCAAGCTCTGATACCAACGCTGTCAGGACCCCGACTCAATGCCACATAGATCTAGCATGTAACACTTCATATCACTTTGCGGCCTCACGCACGGTATTCCCACGGGTGTTGATGAGGACATGACTACCCTGGATATGACCAAAAATATTGCATTTATGCATATTTGTCAGGTGATTTCTAGTGCAAACTATTCAATAATCTATTTATGTTATCCAGAACAAAAATACTTCACACACTTTTGTGTTTTGTCTAATTGCAGGAATAGACCTTCGTGGTCAGGTTGATCGTGCACCGGCGTGGTCAATAACCTCTGGAGATTGGTTTAGCGATTGCTAAGGCGCAACGTCGTGCACGTTTGTAGTCGGATCGTCAAAGTCATCTCCACCAAATCGATAGTTACCATCTCATCGAAAGATCGGGACACCCCGCCTCTATCAAGTGGTATCAGTTTTCAGGTTGCTCGGTGAGATTTTACAGTTTTTCATAGTTTAGATCGCATCTGTCATTCATACCTATAGTTCATGAAAAAGACACAAAAAAAAGTTAGATCTGTTCATCCTTTATCCAAGCCAGTCTGAGCCTTTGCAATTTTCTATTCGTTGCTTGCATAGTTGAATTATCGGTTGCATCGTCGTGTCAGTTGCTGGTCTTAGTGTCTAGTTCGTTTAGAGTTTCGAGTTCTGTTCACATTAGTCACGCCACCGCTGCATCATTATCTCTTCCGCTGTCCACCACCCATCCATCAATTTCCACCACGTGCTACCCACCATTCATTGTCATAATAATAGTTGAGATCGTTCACATCTTCACTTGATCCAATCTGCATCTTATCTAGTTTGTTTTGGAAAGAGGGAGAAAAAAAGAGAGAAAAAAAAC
>NW_021276885.1:0-1927 GCF_002162155.2 Triticum dicoccoides | reverse complement strand
CAGGGAGTCCGGCCGAGGTTTCCCATACGGCCCCGAACGATGTGAACAGGGTTCCCGAGATACCTAACGGGTATTCGGTACACCCGGCCACGTACCTACCGCATCACAGCCCACCCCTATGGTCAGCGTTGTCCACGGCCTCCAGTAGGCTACAAACACCAGAAACTACTTGCAACTCCTGGACAGAGAGCTAGGGTGAATAAGAAGTCGAGCGGGGTCATATTTCAGGGCCCAATGCATGGTAGTAGCTGTATCTTAAATCACACATACAGATCTCAGTGCTTAAGGTCGGCTTCAATGAAACAACCCACCATGTACTCCTACATGGCCTCTCATCGATACCTTTACCAAATCGTGTTCACCACACCACCCTCATTACCGACATAATCATTTCACTCTAGCCATCACCCAGATGAACCAGACCCGACACGACTCTAAGCATAGCAGGCATAGCAAGGTAGGAACAACACATACATATGGCTCAATCAACTCCTACACATGCTAGTGGGTTTCATCTAGTTACTGTGGCAATGACAGGTCATGCAGAGGAAATGGGTTCAACTACCGTAGCACACAGCAGTTTGAATCGCGTTGTCTTAATGCAGTAAAAAGGAGCAGGAGCGAGAACATGGGATTGTATCGATATGATCAAATGGTTGGTCGCTTGCCTGATGGTTCGATGCACTGATACGGTTCTTCGTTAGGGTAATCACGGTACTCCTCGGAGGCAGAACCTGTCGCGAAGGACACCGATACACAACCATCACCAAACAATGTGCAACAATATGATGCATGCATGAAACATAGCAATATGGGTGTGTTGGGCTAATGCAACTAAAACCAGAAGGATTTGAACAAATTTGAATCATAGATTCAAATTTCAAATTCAAATATGGCCTTTTAAAGTGCTTTTCCTTGTTCTGTTTGAAACATCTTAATCATGCATGAAAATAGTACAGATGGATAGATTGGATTTTTCTGATCATTTTTCATATATAATTTGTCCAATTTGGAGTTACAGAATAAAAGTTATGAATTTTTGAAGTTTAAATAATATTCTGGAATTTCCTGATTAAAATTAAATCCAGAAAATCAATTACTGCGTCAGCCTGACGTCAGCATGACGTCAGTGGTCAACTGCGGCTGGCTGAGGTCAAACCTGACGTGTGGGGCCCACACGTCAGTGACAGGGGGGTTAAACAGGGTTAAATTAATCCTAATTACTAATTAGTGGCGCTGGGGCCCACTAGTCAGTGTCAGGGGGTTAACTAACAGTGGTTAGCGCTAATCCTAATTAGCTACAGGGCTGGGCCCACCTGTTAGGGACTCAGGGGGGGTTCCTGCCGTGGTCAAAGTGGGTCAAACCCACCGGCGACGTGACGCCGGCGAGGCCCGAGACGGCGGCGCGATGCGGAATCGCGCTACAGGGCACGGGCGAGGCCGTTCTTGGGCTCGTTGGAGAGCTCTTGCTCCCGCGCGTCGAACGGTGGCCGTGGCTGGGCCTGGGGTGGCCGGAGTCGAGGGCGGCGAGCTCGGCTGCGGCCGCCGGAGTTCGGGTGCGGTCGGAGTCAGCGTTGCAGGGGGTTTGGGGAGGCGTTGGTGCGTGCTGCGTGCTCCTAGTGAGGCGTGGAGCACGATAGTGTGCTCGGTTGGGCGCTACGGTGACCGTGGCCACGACGGCGACATCGTCGGCGGCGTGGAGCTCTCGGCCAAGGTGGGGCTAAGGCCTAGAGGTCGAAAGAGACCAGGGGAGAAGGGGGAAACGACTCGGGGGCTCACCGCGGTTGCAGTGGGCGTCGAAGCGGGCTCGGAGACGCGCTGGAGACGGCGAATTCGACGGCGATGATGGTCGGAGCCTGAAGAGGGGAACGGCGACGTGGCGGCGATGCAGGGCTTCCGGAGGCCCGTGGAGCGGTGGGGAGGAAGA
>NW_021276884.1:0-1300 GCF_002162155.2 Triticum dicoccoides | reverse complement strand
TGGACAGATTGCTGAAACGGAGACCGCCGTCTGAGTGGCGGGTGTGGAAGAACCCGTAATTCTAGGGGTTGGACTTCACAAGCCGGAAAGGGCAATAGAACCGCGGCTGTGTGTGCCTGGATCTGGATGGGCTTTACCACTTCTTCGAAAATTTTGCCCAAAGGTTGTGTATATCAGGAAATAGGGTAATAGAGCGGGGCGGCGACTGTGTATATCGGGAAAAAGGTTTTTCTAACAAATTACCTTATATGGATGCAGATCATTATCTGTCCAATTTTTTGTAGGGTATATGTAAAAGGCATATCCAAATGTCCGCGTATACCTACTTCCATTTTAGAGACACACAAAGGCATCTCTTTCTTCACCGTTTTTCAAACTAATTTTTGTCATCTATTTTCAAGATTCAAGAATAGAACAACGATAGATGTAGCTGGCCAAACAATTCACAGTAACTTATGCTACATATATAGTGCATCCTAGAGCGGGCCGATGGGAAGGAAATGCCAACAAGTGCACCGCCTTACCACTCAAACCATAGAAAAACGGTTACTTGGCTCAATAGTTCATCACACAAAAAAACGCTCCAACTTCCTCGTATAATGGGGGTTGCGACTCCTCTGGTACTTTCCCAATACCGCATGACCCATAATTTGACTCCATCGCCTTCACATCTCATGTGTCTTGTCACCCGCTCGTCCCATCTAATCCCCTATTCTGACACCAAACCGCCGAGCGTCCCATTCAATAAATCTGTAATTATATGAATTTTTTAAGAATGTGTCTCACACTTTTTTAATTACATTATTCTGTGATGCTCGATTTTTTTTTTACATGAACATTTAAAAAATCATTGACCACTTTTTAATCACATGACCATCTAACAAAAAATGTATTGACTACATTATTACATATGGTTAGGTATGTAGCACCTGCCAGAATGGCGCTACAACACAACGCATAGCGCCTAGCGTTGGGCCCTACCTGAAGGTTTAGTTCTGTGAAATACTTTCGCGGATAGTTTACTATATGAATTTGTGTTCCATTTTCGTTATATTTTCCATTTTAACCAGCATATCAGTTTATGATGCCCTAGGGCAGCAAATGAATTCACATCATTTTTGGTTTGTCTCTAAACTGTATCCAGTCTTCACCGACATTTATTACAGGGAGCAAAAGGGAAAGTCTTCAAGCTAGTCATACATTTCTCTTTCAACGGTAATAGGCAGTGGGCCCACTTTCCGTTTCCATTAGGAAACCCTCAGCAGGTTTGTTCGTTTACAGCCAGTCATGTGCGTGCCTT
>NW_021276883.1:0-1183 GCF_002162155.2 Triticum dicoccoides | reverse complement strand
AGTGATCAACATCCCGAGGAGAACATACAGGCTTAGATGTCACAGCACACTCACTGGATGAACATGTTTTCAACTCCTCCACCAGGCCCTACACAGGATACACAACATGACCAGGGAGAGTCTGAGATTCCTCCATGTCACATTAGGGCACCCGACAGGTGGGGTTGGACGCCGCCTCCAGATCCACCTCCCCGCCAGGCCAGACGTCGTCACTGACGCTTTTATCTATCAGTAGAGACATTACCATCTATTTCTGTGTGAGACTTATGTTTATTCTATGTATGAGACAAATGACTATGTACTTATATATGAGACATATGCCTACTCTATTTTAGTATTATGTTATCCGAACTACAACATCATATTTAAATAGAACAGAATGCTCGTACAACAAGACAGTACAAACAACTACATAGAACTACATCTAAATTAAACGGTACGTACGACTGAACTTACAACATACAACATAAAACTACATGAAGTCATCATCGTCATCCTCCATCGATGCAGAACTCTTGCCCTTCGACGATGAAGAACTCTTGCCCTTCGACGACGCAGAAACCTTGCCCTTCGACGATGAAGAACTCTTGCCCTTCGACGATGCAGAACTCGGAAGCGGCGGCATGAAGATATCATCTTCGTCCTTGCTCTCCTTGGTCCATAAAGATGGATTATTTGCTACAATCCTTCTGAAAGTTTCACTCTTCGGCACCACTACCTTCTTCCACCTTTCATGCAACCTAAGAAGTTCTTTACATACCTCCTCATAGGTCCTTTCAGGCCACCCAGATCTACGTAATTCGTGAGCCAACTCATTCATTATGGTGTCACTACCGGTGAGTTCGTCCCATGGAACTATCCTATTGTCCATCCTGAAATCGATAGCTAGCCTCAGAAGAGTCCTCCTCATCCCAGGGTGAAAACTACGATCGAAAGGATAATGGGACATCTCAACTACACTACACTGGAATGCTTATCCACCTCCGCCTGAAGGGGGTTTTATAGGTAGAGAGGAGAAATTGGCGAGAAAGAACGACTGCGGTATGGCAGGAAAGGGTTGGGGGGAACATATGGTGGGAAACGGGTGGAGCAAAACGGGTGGCTGGAAAAAATTGGCGGGAAAAT
The DNA here is from genome assembly GCF_002162155.2 of Triticum dicoccoides. Taxonomy (NCBI): domain Eukaryota; kingdom Viridiplantae; phylum Streptophyta; class Magnoliopsida; order Poales; family Poaceae; genus Triticum; species Triticum dicoccoides. The sequence goes on along the minus strand of NW_021276883.1, from coordinate 58 downwards.
ATTGAGGGGGAAGGGTTGGTGGGAATATATGGCGGAAAACGGGTGGCGGGAAAATATT
>NW_021276882.1:0-1063 GCF_002162155.2 Triticum dicoccoides | reverse complement strand
GCATCGCCCTACCCGCCACATGCACCCTCCTCGAGATATCCTGCGGTGAAGGTGGCCCGTCCTGAGCACGGATCGTACTCCGTGCCGGCTGGCTCGCACCCTTCTTAGTCTTTCTTTTGCGTGCCTTCTTCTTCTCCTGTAATGGGACCGAGTTCTGCTCACAGACCGCCTTCTTGAGTGTGTTGGGGCTGATAATATTTCGCACCTCGCCTATCTGAGGCTCGGTGAAGTCGGCAGCTGGAGGCGTCTCCTGAGAGCTGAACGCCAGACGGCGCCTGTTGCAACTTGGCTTCTCCGCGGTACGAGCTAGATCGCACATGTCTTTTGTTGGGTTTGGTTCTTGAGAAGGAGGCCCCATGAAGTCGCCATCGTACCCATGCTCGGCAAAGTACTGATCGACGTTGCCAAATGTATCATAGTCGTCGTCGTCGTCATTCTGATCCTGTGCCATATGCATGTTTGGATCCAGTGGCATAGGGATGTCCGGCACCGTTACGGCGGTCTTGCCATGGGGCCGACTTGGCGCCGGCACGACTGGCGGTGTTGTCTTTGGGGTGGTGTCCCCCGCCCCCAAATGAATCTGGCTCTTCGGCCAAAGCAGGGGCCAGCTTAGGCAGGCGCTGAGGGTCATCACGTCATCATCGTCGGCCCCGACGGGTCGAATCGGAGGTAACAAGTCGTCGCAGCCTGGCAGCACCCGAACCAGTTGAACCCTAAACAAGTTGGGTGGCATCTGGGTACCGTGGAACAAGGGGTTGCCCGGTTGAACGATTTTTCCCTTGGCGACATCGACCAACTCGTTGTTCACGAAGTGGAGGAGAGTGCACGGAACGTCGGCGGCGCCCTGCGAAAACATGTAGGGCGTCAGGGATGCCCAGTCAAAGGCAAGGAGATGAAGTCCTCGGCCGAGAGAGGCTTAATTAGTTACCGTGATGATGGCGTCGAGCTCGGCTAATGTCGAGGCACCGCCAACGGCGGGCGTGCAGTTGACGGAGCGGCCGCTTGCTGAAGAGGTGCCGGCCGGCGTACACCCGGGTGCATTAAGCTCCCGTGCCGGCGTCGG
>NW_021276881.1:0-2707 GCF_002162155.2 Triticum dicoccoides | reverse complement strand
GGATTTTCAAAGCAAGTACACTTTTTCATTTGAGTTTTGACCTCAAACCAATTCTCCTGGATTGTCCTTTGAACCCACAACCCAGAACCATCTTGATCCACTCCTCCCCTTTTCAAATTTTTCAAAATGCAGTCTCTGCAAGTTTGGACCAGATTTGCCAAATTTGGTGAAATTCATATCCACACTGCTCCAAAAATTCCACCAAAAATCATGCAGCCTACTTGAGCAAGGAGAAGCCACTCCACCAAAAATCAGCTCAAGGAAAAATCACCAGAGGCCAATTTCATTCGGTCGAACACCTGGTGGGCACTGTTACTGTTCAAAGTTCAGAAAATTCAGTTTCAGTGTCATCTTCAGTCCGTCAGTTTCTGTCACGCGGCCACAGTGCCCTTGGCACGTTCCTCGCCGCCTCTTCCTCTTGTCCGAAGCTGCACACGCGTGCGTGGAGCCTTCCTGGCGTTGATAGCGTGCTGGCTCGCCCTCGCCGGCGTCTTCTGCGGCGTCGGGACCTCCTGTGGCGGCCGACAGGAGGCACACCACGGCAGAACGCCGTTCCGCGCCGCCCATCGCTCCCTGGCTCTCCGCGTGGCCTCATGCACGCCAGCGCACGCCCGTAGCACAGCCACCGTGGCCGGCAAGCAAGGAACGCGCTCTCCGCCGCCGACGGGCCCGCGCCATCACCGTTCCGTCGAGCTCGCCCTTAACACCCAAACCCCAGCCAGTTTAACACCAAAACGGACCCATTGAACCTCCGTGATGACGCTCGACCCCCTAACCACCCCGACCGAGCACTGCGCCACCGTAATCGCTCGCCGGTGATCCTCGTTCACGGCAACCGCCTCGGACCGCCTATATAAAGGGGTCCCGAGCTCACTCTCGTGCACGCAGCACCCCCACTACTCACCAACACCCCGCCAGGCCACTAGGGCGACCTCGAGGAGGTCTCCTCCCCCAGCTCCGGCCGCCTCGCCCCGCCTCGGCCTCCAGCCCAATTCGTTCTGGTGAGGCCATCTCCGGCGCTCAAACCCCGTTCGTTACCCTCTCTAGCTGCCAGGAGCATAACCCCCTCTTCAATTTAACCTTTGCAGCCCTCTCCGACGAGCCCCTCGACCACCCGAGCCGCCGTCCGCCGGAGCAGAGCTCGCCGTCGACGTGGTGCTCGCCGACCGACTCCACCACCATCAACTGACGCGGAAGGGTACCCTGAGCACGGAGGTACTCTCCGATCTCTCTGCCTCGCCGTGGGTCGCCAACGGCGACCACCGCGGCTCTCGGGCGCCGGCGAACTCTGCCGCCCCGTTTGAACATTTGAACCTGACGGGTGGGACCCCACCGTCAGCCTCTCTGCTCTCTCTTTCGAATCGTTTTCTGGAAGCGCCTTCGGGCAGAATGCGTTTTCTCTTCGGGCTGGTGTAGTCGCTACCGAAGCGTTTTCTATTTTTTTAAACTAGCCCCTGGAATTCTTCTGTTCCATTACAGATTAGTCCCTGGACAAAAACCCTTATAACTTTTAATCAGAAAGGTATTTTTGATTGATTCTTTTTTTGTTCTCTTTAAATTTTGGTCTAGTTTTTTATCAGATTAATTTGAAAAATATTTGATTTACCTTCTGTGCACTCCTTGGTATTTACGTTAGCGCATATATTTTTTTTAAACCGTAGATACTGAAGGAGGTGACGGAACCGCGAACTTCACCGAGCTAGGCTCCGACTACTCTGAACCAGGCAAGCATGTTTGAACTTTTGATATGATGAGTGTCTTGGCATGTTTTGCATTTAGTTAGTTTCATGGCATGTCGGTGAGCATACCGATGAACATTATTTTATGTGATAATGAGGTAAGTGAGTTCGATGATCCATATGTGGATGAATGTGAATATGAATGGCCATGTGTTGGCATGAGGATGGGTACGATGGCAGTGTTGTAGCATGCCAGTCTTACGCCAGACTATGAGACTTCAGTGTCAAACCATATCGGTCCAGTACCCGTCATTTTCCTTCCTTGTACTACCGCATGTTTTCCGCAAGGAATATGGTTTAGTAAGTTGCAAACCGCTTTCATGGTACACACCAAAGAGGAGAGGCCGTGATGATGGTTCCATGGCCCTGGATTAAAGCCAGTCATCCGGTCAGGGGGCATGGGTGTTTCCGGTTGGGACCGAGAGGGGGGCACCCCTTAGAGCGCGCGTATATAAATTTGATCCCATGCTATTCGAGATTTTGATCTCCCCGTCTCAAAAGTTTTTCTTGGACGATGACTAGGGTGATTCCTAGCATCGAGAGGTAGGATGGGTGTGTACCGGTTAGCTGTGTTTTCCTCCAAAATACTGTAAACGGAACTAGTCCTTCGTGACTACGGGAATCCGTTGGCTGTGGGAAAAATTTTGTACAAACTCTGCAGAGTCATATATTTTCCCAAATCATCTATTCCATGCCCATATTCGTATTATCTTATCCTGATCAAATGTCAGTTTTGATGACAGACTCCGGTGAATCGCATGAGTGCTAAGTCCGGTTAAATGATTACTCATGTGGATGGACAAACCCGTTGTTTTCATGAATTGAATGTTTATTATGAGTATTATTTACTTGCGAATAAAAGCCCTCTCCGCGATGTCGCTCAGACGTCCGACTGTGGCATTTCTTTTAAAGCCCTTTTTGCGATGTCGCTCAGACGTCCGACTGTGGCATTTCTTTTAAAGCCCTTT
>NW_021276880.1:0-1002 GCF_002162155.2 Triticum dicoccoides | reverse complement strand
TGTTTATAGCAACCCCTCGGTATTTGGTACTGGTTCAGTTGCTAAGAGTAGTAACTCGAAACGGGAGTTGCAGAATAAACAGAAACTAGTTAAGGGTGAAGTGATGATGTGTGTTGAAAGTAGTTTCAAGATTGATATGATCATCATCGCACACTCCCTATTCTTTCGGGATTAGTGTTGAACCTAAATAAATGTTATTTGGTGTTTGCGTTGAGCATGAATATGATTTGATCATGTTTATTGCAATACGGTTATTCATTTAAGTAAGAGAATAAACTGTTGTTCTATTTACATGAATAAAACCTTATATGGTTACACACCCAATGAAAATGGTTCATTGGATCTCGATCGTAGTGATACACATATTCATAATATTGATGCCAAAAGATGCAAAGTTAATAATGATAGTGCAACTTATTTGTGGCACTGCCGTTTGGGTCATATCGATGTAAAGCGCATGAAGAAACTCCATAAAGATGGATTTTCGGAATCACTTGGTTATGAATCATTTGATGCTTGCGAACTGTGCCTTTTGGGCAAGATGACTAAAACTCCGTTCTTCGGAACAATGGAACGAGTTACTGACTTGTTGGAAATAATACATACCGATGTATGCGATCCAATGAGTGCTGTTGCTCGTGGCAAGCATCGTTGTTTTCTGACCTTCACAAGATGATTTGAGCAGATATGGGTATATCTACTTGATGAAACATAAGTCTGAAATAGTTGAAAGGTTCAAAGAATTTCAGAGTGAAGTGGAAAAATCATCGTAACAAGAAAATAAAGTTTCTGCGATCTGATCGCGGAGACAAATATTTGAGTTACGAGTTTGGTCTTCAATTAAAACAATGTGGAATAGTTTCACAGCTCACGCCACCTGGAACACCACATCGTTATGGTGTGTCCGAACGTCGTAACCGCACTTTATTTGATATGGTGCGATCTATGATATCTCTTTACCACTATCGTTTTGGGGTTATGCATTAGAGACAGCTGCATTCA
>NW_021276879.1:5093-6825 GCF_002162155.2 Triticum dicoccoides | reverse complement strand
CCGGCTCTACCCAAACAAGACAAACAAGCAACAAGGATACAATCAACCACGTGCAAACTCAAACAACACAATGCAAAGATGATATGCTATGCGGGATGCGATGCGGGATGCAAAATGCAAGATATGACAGGAAATGCATGAACCTGGCCTCAACATGGAAATCCAAGTGTGCCACTGGAAAGATGAGATGAAATCGCTTGAAAACGATATAAAGAACGCCGGAATCGGAGTTACGGTTTGGAAATGGCAAGCGATTCAAAAATGGCACCGGTCTGCGATTTACAGCAAGTAGGCATCTAAATGCAATGAGATGAACATGCTACAGCACCCAAACATGAAAACAAAATACATGGCAGGGATTCTTACAAGATGCTTAACAAAAGTCTAGCATTGAGCTACGGCCAATTCATCCATTAACAGGTTAAAACAAGCATGGCAAAAATGCAAATGGCAAACAGATCTCAGACTTAGTGAAATCAACACTTGTCTGGAATTTCAGGTCAGGTAGCCCTCTTCGGAGCAACAAAACTACATGCTACAGGACCTGAACATGGAAAAGTAAAGCATGTAATGGAGCTACTCAAAGAGATTAACAAAAGTCCCTTAGTGACCTTGAGCCAAAAGAGATCAGAAAATACAATTGCAAGCACGTGAACATAGCAAAAACATAATCAGTTTTCAGACTTAGTGAAAACTGGCACATGCTGAAATGTAACTCAAGTAGGCATGTTTACGAGCTCGATGCACTCGCTATGGTGCAAGTCATGGCAAGACAAGCATACACCCATCAATAAGGCACAAAATGCAAGCTAGACATGGCAAGAACAAAAGCATAGCATGCACGGATCAACTACAACACCACCGGCAAAATTGCAAACAAGTTGACAATCTGCCCAGATTCATAAAGTAGCAAAAGTAGAGCTCGATTGACTCAAACTAGGGTGCTCCATAAATTCAAACAAAGGCATGGATGGATAGAGCACTACAATATTAACAAAACTCCCTTACTGATCATGCTCAAAAGAAGTACGGATCACTAGGAAACAACATGAACATATGGCATCACGGGATAGACAGCTCCAGGACTTGGTGAAATTACTAAGTCCCTGAAAACAGAATTAGCAAGTGCACCACTTTGCAAGCTTGCACAAGTCACCACACACATCCTAAAAATACATGGGTTGCACCTCTGGAGAGATGACTAAACCCTTAACAAAACACATGTAGAACTCATGGGCATATCATGCACACAATAATCATGGCAAAAATGACAAAAGTGCTAAATGGAGTAGCAGATCTGACAATTAACTCAAGTAGCCCTCTTCTAACAGCATTTCGGGCATCAAGATGAGCTCAAATGAAAATGGTGCAATGGAACGAAATGATGTACTCTCTGAGATGAACATTTTGATATGCTATATGCATGAATCAGAGCTACAGATGCAATGTTACGGGGCTACAAACATGTGCATATGGACTGAGATTTACGGGACTTGGGGAAAAATCACCACCTAGGGTTTCACTGTTCACTGGATCCGGATCTGGGCACGGAAATCGAGGATCGCCGGGATCCCACCGGAGCTGACCCGGAGCTCGCCGGAGTCGGTCGGGGAAGGAGGAGGAGGAGTCGCCGGAGTGGCGGAGCTTGGCAGGGCGGCGGGAGGCGGCGCGGAGCGACGCGGGTGGCTCGGCGGCGCGAGGCGGAGCGGGGCGGCGCGGCACGCGGCGCGGC
>NW_021276879.1:0-5083 GCF_002162155.2 Triticum dicoccoides | reverse complement strand
CGTGCGATAGGGCGCGGGCGGCGGCGGCGGTTTTCTCCGGCCCGGACGGACAATGACCGGTGCGGCGCGGAGGATTTCTAGGGTTTCGGGGGAGAAGAAGACCAGGATCTCGGGGGGTGTTTAAATAGGCATAGAGGGAGCTAGGAGAGTCCAAATGAGGTGCGGTTTTCGGCCACGCGATCGTGATCGAACGCTCTAGAACATGGAGCAGAGTTAGGTGGGTTTTGGGCCAAATTGAAGGGGTGTTGGGCTGCAACACACACGAGGCCTTTTCGGTCCCTCGGTTAACCGTTGGAGTATCAAACGAAGTCCAAATGATACGAAACTTGACAGGCAGTCTACCGGTAGTAAACCAAGGCCGCGTGGCAAGTCTCGGTCCAATCCAGAAATGTTTAATTCCCACACACGAAAGAAAGCTAGAAATGACCACCGGAGGAGAATGAAGCGCCGGAATGCAAAACGGACAACGGGAAAAATGCTCGAATGCATGAGATGAACACGTATGCAAATGCAATGCACATGATGACATGATATGAGATGCATGACAATGACAACAACACACGGATACAAAACCCGAACCCAAGGAAATAAATATAACTTAATGCCGGAAACGGCAAGAGTTGGAGTACAAATTGGGAAAGTTACATCCGGGGTGTTACACATGATGAACCAGAGCGCACAGAGAAATAATATTCTTTCCAGTCTCTCCATTTGTGGCTCACGTGCATTTTGAAACTAAAGTAGGAACATTTAGCTAACCAATTAAACATCTCTCAGTTTTACTAATATCAGCAATAATATCAGATATGAATTTGTACAACTAAGCTTGTTTAGCTCGATGGGTGGAGCAGTGCTATTACAACACGAACCACGTAGGCTGACTGTGGTCATTATAAAATGGGGAAAACATAAGCATGATGAGTACAGTGTTGACCGTGGCAGTGGGATGGCAGACCTGAAGCTGCAAACCCGCAAAGGGTAGTTAGCAACCGATGTTTGCTTCGAAATAACAACTAAGATTTGGTATGGACAAGAAAGTACGGTCAACAAGTGACAAAGAAATGCAATTATGCTGTCTCTCTATATGTCGCGACATGCATTTGGAAACTCAAGTGGGACCTTTAGCTAACCAATTAAATGTGTCGGTTAACTAATATCAGTATCATATCACAATCATATTTGAACAACTAAGCTTTCGAATTCTGAGTGTTGTGTTGTTTAGCTTGAAGGGTGGAGTAATGCTAGTACGACAGAAAGCACCTACGCAGATCATAGTAGAGTAGATAAAAGGGGAAAACCCTAAGTATAAAGAGAAAAATCAGGAAAGTGGAACTAGCCGGACCAGTTGGTGGCGCACATGCTTTTCGAAATGAATATAGGAACATTAGGTGACCAATTAAATGTTCTCTGTTTTAGTGATATGAGCATCATATCAGATTCATATTTCAACACGTAAGCTTTGGGTTGAGGTCTTGAGGAGCAGTGCTAGCAGGACACGAAGCACCTACGATGATGGTAGTGAATATAAAGGGGGGAAACCATAAGCTTTACGAGTATAGTGCCTGTGCCATGGCGGATCTGAAGGTGCAAACCAGACAAAGCTACTTCGCAACCAATGTTTCCTTTCAACTAGCCACTACGATTTGGCACGGACAAGAAAAGTACAGTAAACAAATTACGATCTATTTTCCGGGTGAGATCAATAACTTAAGCACATATGGAAGAGTACCACCTCTCTTGCGATGTCGTGTAGGCCTATGCTGATACGTTGAGGGTGATGCGGGTGTGTTGGCTGTCGGCGGCGGGGAAGAAGACTTTAGACGGCAGACGGTCGGGTCGGGGGATATATCCTGTTGCCGTGGATGAGGCGGTCGTAGGAGCAGAAACGGCAAGGTGGACGACGGCGCCGATGAAGCGAGAGGAGGCGATGAAAGGATCCTGGTCCAGCATCGTGGATGAGAGACGTCCATATCTTGTAGTGGACGACAGGGTAGGGGTAGCGGCTCCGGCAAGGTGGAGGATGGGGTGGCGGACGGAGGAGGCTGGCCGCAGTGCGGAGGTTATGGTGCCACCAACAGTGTATTAATGGGGAAATGGAGGGGAGGGGGGATCTCAAACTTTGGGACGCGCTTCTCTTAAATGGGGAAAAGTTACGAACTTATCCCCCGTTTAGAATTTCGAACATCGCGTCGGTTGGGGATAGGACGGTAATCTCGCATCTCCCAAATATTTGCCGGTAACTATTTCGGGCGAGGAGAGGGTGTTTTGCCGCCCACGGTTGGCGCCCACGGTGTATGAATGGGGATGACAGGTAGGGCGGTTGTGTCACGTCTGATGGAAGTTACACATCTGCCCCTATTTAAAATATTAGCCTACATCGATTTCGGGCGAGGAGAGGGTGTTTTGCCACCCACGGTTGACGCCCACGGTGTATGAACGGGGCTGACGGGTAGGGCAGTTGTGTCACGTCTGATGGAAGTTACACATCTGCCCCTATTTAAAATACTAGCACATATGCCCGTGCGTTGCAACAGGGAAAATTGATGTTTTGCACAAGCATAATGTCCCACAACATCGGATTCATTATGAAGAACATGTTGCAACGCAGCATCGTCCTTCTACAAAATGAGCATGAAAAAACACGTCGCAATTTAGTCGTGTTCATATTTTCTTTGTGGGGCATAATGTCCCACTGATTTCATTTAAATACAATTGTTTTTAATGACATTTAAGTATGATCCTTTCAATAATTACCATGAAGTCCTCACCCGTTTTAGTCGGGAATCAAAATTTTCCTTTTCTAATTTAGTAGCCCCAACACATTAAGGCCTATAGATCCTTTCTTTTAATTATCCTACCTTTTTACCTCAAATCCTTCATGTAGAATTTATTAAGACCACAATCTTTCTAATAGTTATTCCACCGATTTACACATAATCCTTTCTTTAATTAGCCACATTCGTTTAAATATTATATTTAAGCCCACAATCCTTCCTTTATTAGCTCATTCGCTTAATTAGCTCTCCCTAAACATGAGCCTTGGACCTCACCCTTCCCCATCTACAGGAATGAAGGGCGATTTATGCGAACCCCGGGCTCTCCACCTCGCCGTTGCCTAATCAGCGGCTCCCTCGCCCTCCGCCGGATGCTCCAGCGGCGGGAGGACAGGGGAGGCCCGCTTTGCAGCATGTACATAGTGTAGGAGTGCCTAGGGAGCCAGCCGGTGGCGTCGTGGAGGCGGCGGTGCGACTGGATCGGCTTTTTGCAGGTGTTGGTCTCCTCTTCGACGGAGAAATTCCGGTGGAGCTCAGCGGTGGACCAGCTCCTTTCTTCGTGCTCGCTGCTCGGTGGAGAGGCCTTGCACGGTTCCCCCGTGCCGGAGATCGAGCGATGGCGATTCCGGCGGTTGAAGATCTGGAGAAGGAAGGCGATGTTGAGCGGTGCGACGACGACGATGGCCATGGGTGTAGGTCCTCAGGGACCATTGATCGGAGACTTCCCGTTTCGCTCAGGGGCTGCTTCGATCGAAGGCGTCAGCGAGCAGCGGCGAACGGCGCGTCAATGGCTTGTCCACGGCACCGCCGTAGTCGGGTTGCAGAGGGGCTTGGTTGTAATTTCCTTTTCTGTGTGGACCTTTCAGTAATTTGGCCATTTTAATATCAACTCCTTTTCTTGCAAAAAAATAAATAAATAAACATAATGATCGCCACTCATATATTTAGAGTGAGTTGGGATTAGTAAATATGAAAGGTGACCCAATTATTTTTCGCGGTCTCTCTATGAAAGCCCATAAAAGGCCCATCAACATACAAGTAACTGGCCCAGATCACTTAACGTGTGTAAACCAAACGTAAAGGACTAAACCAAACCAAGAATACCTATTCCCTTTAATAGTAGGTATAGATAAGCCTACATCGATTTTGTACGAGGAGAGTTTGTTTTTCCGCCCATCGTGTATGAGGCCTCTTTTGGTTCATAGGATAGGATTATCATAGGAATAGGAATTTTGAAGGAAATGAGATGGCATGTATCTCAAATCCTATGAGTAGGAATAGGAAAGGAGATGTCATTTGGTTGACACCAAAGGAATTTTTCCATTGAGTCTAGGCTCACTTTTATTTTCCTATGAAATGTGGAGGATAGGAACCAATCCTATGTAGGAATAGGAATCTATTCCTATGAACCTAAGGGCTCTAAAGGAAAAAATCCTATAAGAATCCTATCCTCTAAAATTCCTATGAAATTCATCCAAACCAAAGGAGGCCTGAATGGGGAAATGGAGGAAGAGACACATGACTTTCGGACGAGCTTGAATCAAATGTGTTTTGCCGCCCACATTTGGCGCCCACCGTGTCTGAATGGGATCAGAGGCCGTCGTGTCATGTCTGATTGAAGTTACTAGTCTACCCCTATCGACAGCAGTGTAAATCCTATCGATAAGGATGTCAAGTGTCAGGTGTAGACAGTAATTTCCATCTTTCAAACACTTGCTTCGAGCAGCCCACAAATTATAGTGGGTGTTTAGCCGCTTCGTTCAAAACTTGGGAGAATTAGCATTCAAGTTTGCCCTGGGACCTGGCAAACTAAATTCAAATCCAATTTGTATTCGATTACGAATATCCACAGATAATTATACATTTTGTTATTTATTTCTTCAAACCACAACAAAGATTTATCCCACCTGTATATATGATTATGATTTAGAAATGTCGTGATCTTCGAATTCAGTAGGTTGGATACACTCTGAGTCAAACAGTTATTTCATCCAATACAATATGCTCACACGACAAACAGTTCACCTTATGTCAATCATACAAGTACTGAGGATTACCTCGCCTAAAAAATTCGGATCATTACAACACATGGACAACATAGGGGGTCTTGCAACATAATCCATTCAGAGACATGACACAACATGCAAGTACAATAATCTAATGAAAATTTCAATTGGTATCTAAAGAAGAACCGGGATTATCTTGGGCTTCATATAGCAGAAACAGCAGGACCTCCTCCGTCTTCGAATGCAACATTCTTACTTCCTCCAATTATTGGGTTGCTTGCATAATGTGTGCCGCTAATTCCG
>NW_021276878.1:0-2094 GCF_002162155.2 Triticum dicoccoides | reverse complement strand
ATCCCCTCACCAAATGGTCACGCGAGGGAAAAATGGGTTTGCCATGCCTAAGGACATTTTTGATTTATCCATCACCGCCACTCCATCTCCACTTCTTTCCTTGTACCGAGCGGTTCTCAAAGACCCCCATTGGCATGACACGATGTTAGACGAGTATAATGCACTAATTTGGAATGATGCTTGGTCTTTGGTGTAGTGTCATGCAGGTGTTAATGTGGTGACGACCAAGTGGATATTCCGGCACAAGATGAATCCAGACGGTTCTCTGGCGCGCTATAAGGCACGATGGGTGGTCTGTGGGTTCACGCAGCGGCCAAGAGTGGATTACGGGGAGACCTTTAGCCCTGTCATAACACCCACCACGATCCACGTGGTTCTCAGTCTCGCCAGTGCCAACAACTGGCTCCTTCAGCAAATGGACATCAAGAATGCTATCCTCCATGGTGATCTTGCCGAGTCCGTGTATTGCCAACAACCTTCTGGTTGCGTTGACTCCACTCACCGTACACATGTTTGTCGCTTCAACAAATCCTTGTATGGTCTTAAGCAGGCACCGTAGACGTGGTTTCTTCGGTTCACCCGCTACCTCCATAGCCTTGGCTTTGTCTCCTCCAAATGTGTCACCTCACTATTCAGTTTTCATCAAGGAACAGCCATGGCATACTTGCTTTTGTAAATTGATGATATCATTGACCGCCAGCACCATGTCGCTTCTTACCTGGCTTCCCGGGCCTCTCACCCGGGAGTTCTCTATGAGTGACCTTGGGGATATTCATCATTTTCTCAGCATCAATGTACACCGCAACACCGACGGCATTTCCTTATATCAGGAGCAATAAGCTCTTGAGGTCTTGGATCACGCAAACATCTTAAATTGCCATCTCGTTTCCACTCCAGTTGAGACTAGCTCCAAACATTTGGCCACTGATGGTGCACCCCTTTTCCGATGCGTCCAAATATTGTAGCATTGCCGAAGCGCTCCAGTATCTCACTCTTACTCGGCCAGACCTCACGTATGCTATCCAACAAATTTTCCTCCTCATGCATGCCCCTCTCGAGACACACTTTCGGTTGGTCAAGTGAGTCTTGCGCTGTCTGCTGGAATTTTGTCTATTTTGGGTCAAGCCCAATAGAAGTTTCAGAAATTCCTAACAAATTATAGAGGCCCACGCAGCCCATTAGTGCAAGGCAAGAGGTGGAACAAAGTTTAGTCCCACATTGCTAGTTTAGAGGGAGTTGGGCCTCTTTATAAGGGAGGTTCTTTACCACATGTATGATGATGAGAACAAGAGGGGCATCCACGCTAAATATTTGCCACGCACGACGGGTATACAAAGGTCACGCAGGAGCTGAAATGTTTTTCTGTAGTGGATACTGAATCCGAACGGCTCGCCTCTTCGGCTGAAGTTTGTTCGTTTCGTCTCCCTCGTTCCCTTCAGCTCTCGGCGCAGCCTCGCGCCTCCATCAGTTGCACCTATAAAAGGGTTCCTCTCTCCACAGAGTTTCTGAGCACTGCGCTACTCTCACGATCTTCCCCATCGCGGCTTGCGGCGTGCACCGCGAGTCGGGATAGTAGCCCTGCGAGACCGCACCTCTTTGAGTCCTGTACGAGAGAAGGGTGATAAGTCTTTTGGGGAGCGCTCTGCGCAACTACTGACTGGTTCATCACGGACACCGATGACCACTTCCCCAACGACGACTTCTTCCCCGACGTCGACAACCTCTTCGACGACATGGCTGGCGAGGATGTCGACCCCATGTCCAGTGCCTCTGCTCCTACTGTTGTCTCGTACGTGTTCTTGTTTTTCCTGTTAGAGGTCCTGCCACAGTTCTTGTTCTAGTGTTTTCCCTAGATATGTTTGGTTACAGTTCATATATGCGGATGTTATTTACCTTCTCTCTATCAGATCACATGATTTGTTTTATCACTGCTATATTAGTCATGTTTTATCTAGTATTTCTCTTAATAAAATCATTCGGTAAAATGCCCATATTTCCAACACTGTCTCCATGGCACTACACACTATGGCCTATAGCTCTACCACTCGTCCCAGCAAGACCTCATCTCTTACAGCGATGTTGCCTAGGCCGGGT
>NW_021276877.1:0-2094 GCF_002162155.2 Triticum dicoccoides | reverse complement strand
ATCCCCTCACCAAATGGTCACGCGAGGGAAAAATGGGTTTGCCATGCCTAAGGACATTTTTGATTTATCCATCACCGCCACTCCATCTCCACTTCTTTCCTTGTACCGAGCGGTTCTCAAAGACCCCCATTGGCATGACACGATGTTAGACGAGTATAATGCACTAATTTGGAATGATGCTTGGTCTTTGGTGTAGTGTCATGCAGGTGTTAATGTGGTGACGACCAAGTGGATATTCCGGCACAAGATGAATCCAGACGGTTCTCTGGCGCGCTATAAGGCACGATGGGTGGTCTGTGGGTTCACGCAGCGGCCAAGAGTGGATTACGGGGAGACCTTTAGCCCTGTCATAACACCCACCACGATCCACGTGGTTCTCAGTCTCGCCAGTGCCAACAACTGGCTCCTTCAGCAAATGGACATCAAGAATGCTATCCTCCATGGTGATCTTGCCGAGTCCGTGTATTGCCAACAACCTTCTGGTTGCGTTGACTCCACTCACCGTACACATGTTTGTCGCTTCAACAAATCCTTGTATGGTCTTAAGCAGGCACCGTAGACGTGGTTTCTTCGGTTCACCCGCTACCTCCATAGCCTTGGCTTTGTCTCCTCCAAATGTGTCACCTCACTATTCAGTTTTCATCAAGGAACAGCCATGGCATACTTGCTTTTGTAAATTGATGATATCATTGACCGCCAGCACCATGTCGCTTCTTACCTGGCTTCCCGGGCCTCTCACCCGGGAGTTCTCTATGAGTGACCTTGGGGATATTCATCATTTTCTCAGCATCAATGTACACCGCAACACCGACGGCATTTCCTTATATCAGGAGCAATAAGCTCTTGAGGTCTTGGATCACGCAAACATGTTAAATTGCCATCTCGTTTCCACTCCAGTTGAGACTAGCTCCAAACATTTGGCCACTGATGGTGCACCCCTTTTCCGATGCGTCCAAATATTGTAGCATTGCCGAAGCGCTCCAGTATCTCACTCTTACTCGGCCAGACCTCACGTATGCTATCCAACAAATTTTCCTCCTCATGCATGCCCCTCTCGAGACACACTTTCGGTTGGTCAAGTGAGTCTTGCGCTGTCTGCTGGAATTTTGTCTATTTTGGGTCAAGCCCAATAGAAGTTTCAGAAATTCCTAACAAATTATAGAGGCCCACGCAGCCCATTAGTGCAAGGCAAGAGGTGGAACAAAGTTTAGTCCCACATTGCTAGTTTAGAGGGAGTTGGGCCTCTTTATAAGGGAGGTTCTTTACCACATGTATGATGATGAGAACAAGAGGGACATCCACGCTAAATATTTGCCACGCACGACGGGTATACAAAGGTCACGCAGGAGCTGAAATGTTTTTCTGTAGTGGATACTGAATCCGAACGGCTCGCCTCTTCGGCTGAAGTTTGTTCGTTTCGTCTCCCTCGTTCCCTTCAGCTCTCGGCGCAGCCTCGCGCCTCCATCAGTTGCACCTATAAAAGGGTTCCTCTCTCCACAGAGTTCCTGAGCACTGCGCTACTCTCACGATCTTCCCCATCGCGGCTTGCGGCGTGCACCGCGAGTCGGGATAGTAGCCCTGCGAGACCGCACCTCTTTGAGTCCTGTACGAGAGAAGGGTGATAAGTCTTTTGGGGAGCGCTCTGCGCAACTACTGACTGGTTCATCACGGACACCGATGACCACTTCCCCAACGACGACTTCTTCCCCGACGTCGACAACCTCTTCGACGACATGGCTGGCGAGGATGTCGACCCCATGTCCAGTGCCTCTGCTCCTACTGTTGTCTCGTACGTGTTCTTGTTTTTCCTGTTAGAGGTCCTGCCACAGTTCTTGTTCTAGTGTTTTCCCTAGATATGTTTGGTTACAGTTCATATATGCGGATGTTATTTACCTTCTCTCTATCAGATCACATGATTTGTTTTATCACTGCTATATTAGTCATGTTTTATCTAGTATTTCTCTTAATAAAATCATTCGGTAAAATGCCCATATTTCCAACACTGTCTCCATGGCACTACACACTATGGCCTATAGCTCTACCACTCGTCCCAGCAAGACCTCATCTCTTACAGCGATGTTGCCTAGGCCGGGT
>NW_021276876.1:719-2023 GCF_002162155.2 Triticum dicoccoides | reverse complement strand
TTTTTTTAAACTTATTACAACTCCAGACTTTTTTAGCGTTCATTATGCACCATTCAAATCCACATCATAAACTTTCAACCTTTTCTGACATCATTTGCTATTTTTCATGCATTTAAAGATTTGCTTTGAGCTAAATGACCCTGAAATTGAAAAGCACTACAAATGAACTCTAAAAAGGTTGGAACTTGGCATGGTATCATCATTTCACCCACATAGCATGTGCGAAAAAGTAGAAAGGGTTACGACAAAAATTGGATGCACCTCGTGTACAAACTGGACAATCTCTTTCGAAGTATCAGGGTTCCGGACGAAAACTCATCTGTTACACCGGCACTTCATTTTTTTAGAACTTATTACAACTCCAGACTATTTTTGCGTTCAGTATGCACCATTCAAAGCCGCGCCATAAACTTTCAACCCTTTCTGACATCATATGCTATTTTTCATGCATTTAAAGATTTGTTTTCAGCTAAATGACCCTGAAATTGAAAAGCACTACAAATGAACTCTGAAAAGGTTGGAACTTGGCATGGTATCATCATTTCACCCACATAGCATGTGCGAAAAAGTAGAAAGGGTTACGACAAAAATTGGATGCACCTCGTGTACAAACTGGACAATCTCTTTCGAAGTATCAGGGTTCCGGACGAAAACTCATCTGTTACACCGGCACTTCATTTTTTTAAAACTTATTACAACTCCAGACTATTTTTGCGTTCAGTATGCACCATTCAAAGCCGCGCCATAAACTTTCAACCCTTTCTGACATCATATGCTATTTTTCATGCATTTAAAGATTTGTTTTCAGCTAAATGACCCTGAAATTGAAAAGCACTACAAATGAACTCTGAATAGGTTGGAACCTGGCATGGTATCATCATTTCACCCACATAGCATGTGCAAAAAAGTAGAGAGGGTTACGGCAAAAACTGGATGCACCTCGTGTACAAACTGGACAATCTCTTTCGAAGTATCAAGGTTTTGGACGAAAACTCATCTGTTACACCGGCACTTCATTTTTTTAAACTTATTACAACTCCAGACTTTTTTAGCGTTCATTAAGCACCATTCAAATCCACATCATAAACTTTCAACCTTTTCTGACATCATTTGCTATTTTTCATGCATTTAAAGATTTGCTTTGAGCTAAATGACCCTGAAATTGAAAAGCACTACAAATGAACTCTAAAAAGGTTGGAACTTGGCATGGTATCATCATTTCACCCACACAGCATGTGCGAAAAAGTAGAAAGGGTTACGACAAAAACTGGATGCACCTCGTGTACAAACTGGACAATCTCTTT
>NW_021276876.1:0-709 GCF_002162155.2 Triticum dicoccoides | reverse complement strand
GAAGTATCAGGGTTCCGGACGAAAACTCATCTGGTACACCGGCACTTCATTTTTTCTAAAACTTATTACAACTCCAGACTATTTTTGCGTTCAGTATGCACCATTCAAAGCCACATCATAAACTTTCAACCCTTTCTGACATCATTTGCTATTTTTCATGCATTTAAAGTTTTGTTTTCAGCTAAATGACCCTGAAATTGAAAAGCACTACAAATGAACTCTGAATAGGTTGGAACCTGGCATGGTATCATCATTTCACCCACATAGCATGTGCGAAAAAGTAGAGAGGTTTACGGCAAAAACCGGATGCACCTCGTGTACAAATTGGACAATCTCTTTCGAAGTATCAGGGTTTTCGACAAAAACTCATCTGGTACACCGGCACTTCATTTTTTAAACTTATTACAACTCCAGACTTTTTTAGCGTTCATTATGCACCATTCAAAATCCACATCATAAACTTTCAACCTTTTCTGACATCATTTGCTATTTTTCATGCATTTAAAGATTTGCTTTGAGCTAAATGACCCAGAAATTGAAAAGCACTACAAATGAACTCTAAAAAGGTTTGAACTTGGCATGGTATCATAATTTCACCCACATAGCATGTGTGAAAAAGTAGAAAGGGTTACGACAAAAACTGGATGCACCTCGTGTACAAACTGGACAATCTCTTTCGAAGTATCAGGGTTTTGGACGAAAACTCATC
>NW_021276875.1:0-2406 GCF_002162155.2 Triticum dicoccoides | reverse complement strand
AGTTGTCGATCAGGCGCCGGTGGCCTTCCTGCACAATGAGGCTCCGGTGTCTGCTGCACTCCAAGCGGTGGGCGGTCAGAAGGCACAAGAGAGAGGGAACAAGGCCAGGAAGCCTCCTGTAGCTGCAGTTTGAGAGAAGGGCCAGTATGTTGAGTCCTTGTCAAAGAAGATGGACAAGTCTGATGGTAAGGCATCTGAGGAGAAGGATGGGAACAAGTGCAAGAAGGTAAACCGTAAGGGTTCTGCAATGGGCTCGGCTACCTCTGTGTCGGTCCTTGGGAAAAGGGATGCTCGTGGACAAGAGGAGGCAGATAGTGCAGATGCAGCAGGGAAGGGAGCGGACTCTGATCAGTACAAGAAGACGGAAGGTGGGGAGTATCACGAAGGGAAGGGCAGCACATGCAAGGACGGCGGACAAGAAGCTACCGAGCCCGGGGCTCTCGGTCAACTGGGTGCGATGGACGGCACCCGCCAGGAACCATGACGATAATAAGCTGGAACTGCCGGGGCCTCGGACAACCCGGGACAGTTCAGGAGTTGGTGTGCCTAGTGCGCACATATCGCCCTTCTCTGGTCTTTATCTTTGAAACTAGGAAAAGTGAGGAACATGTCAATAAACTGCGTAGGAGACTAGGTCTCAAGCACTGCATCTCCCATGTCGGGAAGGGTAAAGGTGCAGGTATCGCTCTCTTCTATGATGAGCAAGTTGAAATAAAAAAGCTCGTTGTTGGCCCTCGTTACATTGATGTATTGATCCGTCTTAACCCCCATGGCCGACAATGGTGGGGGGCCTTTGTCTATGGGGAACCATGTAGGGTAACGCAGCAGAAAACAAAAATTTTCCGACCTACGCACCAACCCTGGACCACTATGGAGACTGCATACATGGTTTGATCTTTTTCGTTACCGACTCGTAGCGCAGCGGGAAGTAGAGTCGATGACGATCCGCGGTGTAGATCCCCGCGGATAGGATTTAGAACCTCCCAACCGCGAGGATGTATACCCTCATCTGCTCCTCAGATAGCCCTCCGGGAGGCGGTCGACAGCCCCCCGGACAGTGTCACGGAGAGCCCTTCGGGAGGACCTTCGAAACTTGAACGGTCACTCGGACAGCCCTTCGGGAGGACCTTCAAAACTCGGACGGACACACGGACAGCCCTTCGGGAGGCACTCACGAACTAAGACCGAAACTACGATCTCTCTACAGAGTTGCACACATACGGTGTCATCTATCCAGCAGGGCTTCGCCGTCCAGAACTAGTTCCTGCCAGAACCCAGACAGCCTTACGGCTCTACGAAACTCTTTTCGTGGGAGGGAGAGAAGAAGCCAGATCATTGCATGGCACTTGTATGTGAGAAGGGATGTGTCTTTAGGCAGCCCCCTCCACCGCTATTTATAGCCCAAGCCCAAGGGTGGCTTCTCCAAGAAGCCAAGGGGATAATACCAAAAGGTCCTCAAGGTGGCTTCTCCAAGAAGCCAAGCAAAAAGCACTTTTACTATTCATGACGACATTTTTCAGCGTCCGTTCGAACTGAAAATATTTATGTGGGCTCAGAACATTTCCATTACCCACTAAAAATAATTTTCAACACGTTCCGAAACAATTACGGTTTAGTGATTTTCATCTGCACAAAGCAAACAAGAATGCGTTTTTACTATACATGAAGACAATTTTTCGCGTCCATTAAATCCGAAAATATTTTTGTGGGTCTTAGAATAATTCCAGTACCCACTAAAATGATTATGTATTTGTTCTGAACCAATTTCAGATTAGTGAATTTCATCTGCGAAAA
This sequence comes from Triticum dicoccoides, assembly GCF_002162155.2. NCBI lineage: Eukaryota > Viridiplantae > Streptophyta > Magnoliopsida > Poales > Poaceae > Triticum > Triticum dicoccoides. The sequence goes on along the minus strand of NW_021276875.1, from coordinate 612 downwards.
ACATCTGAAGTGGTTCCGGCAGCCCCGGAGCATATCCGGTTATTATCCCAGAAAATTCCAGAAAGCTTCCAGAATGATTCTGGCACCCTCCAAGAATTATCAGGCATGTGTCGAAACCAATTTGACTTAACGGTATCCCCTGAAATAACTTTTCAGTTTCACCGAAACTCATCTGATGACCTCTCTCTGCGGAACCTTTTCCGGTGTCCGAAACTTTTCCGGTGTCCGAAACTTTTTCGGTGATTTTCTCTGAGACTCTCTGCCTAGTATTCAACAGATAGATGACATTTAAGCATGTGACCCTATAGGTTCGGTGAAGTATAGACATGACCCGGAACCCCTTCCGATAAATGATCAACATCGGAGCCGTGGACACCCATATTGACCCCTATACCTACACAAATGAATATTCGAGTGAGCCTCCAGTTGCCGTGTGCTATTCCTGTTGCTTCGCAATATGTTACAAAGACCCGAGGTGAGATTTACTTGCATCCCCGTGGATCAACAACTTGTCCACTATGCTAGTTACCTCGTTACTGGTTTTGTTCTCTTTTCTCGTTTCCGTGTTCCGGCTTCCCTGTGATCAAATCACACTGTGTCTGGCCAGACGAT
>NW_021276874.1:0-1468 GCF_002162155.2 Triticum dicoccoides | reverse complement strand
ACTATAAACCAATACCATGCCAAATTTCATATACTTTAGGCGTTGTTTACATTTTCAAATAATTTGAGAAGTCGACACTATTATTTTGCCTACTGTAAAAAGAACAGACGACAAAGTCTTTGCGTCTACCAAATGAAATAGATGGTGCGGGTGGGTGAGGTGGGGGGGGGGGAAGGAGGTGGGGGCAACCATTTTTTTAACCCGCAAAAAAATGGCCCACCTCTTTGCCGACTGCCAGCAGATGGCAAAAAGGTGGGGCTGGTGCGCCGTTACAGCGCTAACGTCCACTGGACCCCACCCCCTCTTTGCCGTTCGCCAGCAGACAACAAAGATTCTTTGCCAGATGACAAAGAATCTTTACCGTCCGCTGGCGAATGGCAAAGAGCTGGCTGATGGAAAAGACACTCTTTGCCATCAGCCTGCTCTTTGCCGTCTGCTTTCCAAAAGCGGACGACAAAGAGGCTGTTTGCCGCCTGCCAGCAGACGACAAAATGCTAGATTTCAGTAGTGATATACTAATCAGATTATAGAAAAATGAGCATATAATAGTGAAATTTCCACAAAAAACTGTTTTCTAAAAAGTAATGGATTCGTGACATTGGTGTTATCCTTACAAAAGAAAAGAAAATGAAAACTAATACAAAATAAAAAAATTAAATTAAATAAAACAATATAAAAAATGAAGTTTTCTATGGAAGAATGAATTCGTGGCATTAACATTACCCTTTCAGAAGAAATATGTAAAAAATAGAAAAAATGAAAATACTGAAGTTTTCTTAAAAAATGAAACCCTTAAGAACATAGAAAAGAAAAAAGAAACTTGCACTCAACTTGCATTTTTTTAAATATGCAAAGAACAAGCATATAATAGTGCAATTTTCACATTCAACTATAATTTACACCTATTTAGTACTTGCATTTATACTTAGACACACAGAAATAAATCTAAAAGAAACAGTAACAAAATTTGCACAAAACATACACACAAATTGCACTTTTCGCCAATATGCAAGAATATGCATACAATAGAGAAATTACCGCAAAAAAGTTTCCTAAGGAGGAATGAATTAGTGACATTGTTGTTAACTTACAGAAGAATAAAACAATAACTAAAAAATCAAAATAATGAAGTTTTATATGAAAAATGAATTAGTGACATTAGTATTACCCTTTAAAAAGAAAAATAAAAAACTTGCACGCCACTCTGCACTGAAATTGCACATTTAGCAACATCCAAAGAATAATTATATAATAGTGCAATATTTCCATGTACTTTATAGTATTTGTGCGTATACATTTACACTGACCCGACATCCAAAAAAATCCACACAAAAATTCCACATTCTACTATAATTCACACACATATTATTTAGTACTGGCATTTATACTTACAACATAGAAATAAATCTGAAACAAACAAGAACAAAATTTGCACAAAAATGTACACACAAATTGCCTTTTTTTTAAA
>NW_021276873.1:0-841 GCF_002162155.2 Triticum dicoccoides | reverse complement strand
AAACGGGCCAGAATCGGCCAAAACTGTCAGTGTTGATGACCGAGACGTAAGCACACCTTGCTGTTCAACAAGCATGTAAATCACTTCGCGACCCCAAAATGGTGAGTAATAGTGCACGAAACGGGTCAGAATCGACCAAAACCGCGAGTGTTGATGACCGGCACGTAAACGCACCCCAGGGTTCATTAATCGTGGAAATCACTGTGGGACCCCAAAACAGTGAGTAATAGTCCATGAAACAGGGCAGAATCGGCCAAAACTGCGAGTGTTGATGATCAACACGTAAACGCACCCCAGGGTTCGTTAATCGTGGAAGTCACTCCGAGACCCCAAAACAGTGAGTAATAGTCCATGAAATGGGCCAGGATCGGCCAAAACTGTCAATGTTGATGACCTACACGTAAGCCCACCTTGGGGTTCAACAAGCATGGAAATCACTTTGTGACCCCAAAACAGTGAGTAATAGTCCACGAAATTTGTCAGAATCAACAAAAACCGCGAGTCCTGATGACCGACACGTAAACGCACCCCAGGGTTTGTTAATCAATGAAATCGCTCCGGGCCCCGAAAACAGTGAGTAATAGCCCATGAAATGGGCCAGAATCGGCCAAAACTATGGGTGTTGTTGACCGTCACGTAAGCACACCTTGGGGTTCGACAAGCATGGAAATCACTTCGGGACCACCAAACGGTGAGTAATAGTCCATGAAACGGGTCAGAATCGACAAAAACCGCGAGTGTTGATGACCGACACGTAAACGCACCCCAGGGTTCGTTAATCATGGAAATCACTCCAGGACCCCAAAACAGTGAGTAATAGTCCACGAAACGGGTCAGAATC
>NW_021276872.1:0-545 GCF_002162155.2 Triticum dicoccoides | reverse complement strand
TATTTGAACTCCGGACTTCTTTTGTGTTCAGTATGCAGCATTCAAAGCGACCTCATCAATTTCCAGCATGTTCTGACATCATTTGTTGTTTTTCGATCATTTACCTAATTATTTAGAGAGCCAAATGACCGTGAAATTCAAAATCACTACAAAATGAATTCTGAAACTGTTGAAACTTGGCATGGTATCATCATTTCACCCGCATAGCATGTGCGAAAGAGTAGAGAGGGTCACGGAAAAAACTAGACGCACTTCGTGTACAAACTGGACAAACTCTTTCGGAGTATCAGGGTTTCGGACGAGAACTCATCTGTTACACGGGAACTTCAATGTTTTTTAAACTTATTTCAACTCCGGACTTCTTTTGTGTTCAGTGTGCAGCATTCAAAGCAACATCATCAAATTCCAACATGTTCTGACATCATTTGTTGTTTTTCGGTTATTTACCTAATTGTTTAGAGAGCTAAATGACCGTGAAAATGAAAATCACTACAAAATGAATTCGGAAAATGTTGAAACTTGGCATGGTATCATCATTTCACCCG
>NW_021276871.1:0-927 GCF_002162155.2 Triticum dicoccoides | reverse complement strand
ACCTAGGCAAAACAGAGAGGCCAGCACGCCGGTCTAAACCTAAGCGCACAGGGGTCTGGGCCCATCGCCCATAGCACACCTGCACGTTGCGAGGGCGGCCGGAAGCAGAACTAGCCCCCTTAATACAAGAGCAGGCTTACGTTCCAATCCGGCGCGCGCCGCTCCGTCGCTGACGTCTGAAGTGCTTCGGCTGATACCACGACGTCGGGATACCCATAACTACTCCCACGTAGATGGTTAGTGCGTATAGGCTCGTAGCCGACTCAGATCAAATACCAAGATCTCGTTAAGCGTGTTAAGTATCCGCGAACGCCGAACAGGGCCAGGCCCACCTGTCTCCTAGGTGGTCTTAACCTGCCCTGTCGCTCCGCCACAAAGTAACCGTCGGGGACCGTCGGGAACCCAGGCCAACATCTACCGGGATGGAGCCACCTGTCCTTTCAGCCCCCTCGTCAGAATCACTTGCGGGTACTCAATGAGCTGACCCGACTTTAGTCACCATCTGTATAGTATGTATGTATGTATAGTATATACCCGTGATCACCTCCCAAGTGATCACGGCCCGATAGTATAGCAAGGCAAACTGACAAGAATGTAGGGCCAATGATGATAAACTAGCATCCTATACTAAGCATTTAGGATTGCAGGTAAGGTATCAACAGATGTAGCGACAATGTCAGGCTATGCATCAGAATAGGATTAACGAAAGCAGTAACATGCTACACTACTCTAATGCAAGCAGTATAGAGGAGAATAGGCGATATCTGGTGATCAAGGGGGGGGGCTTGCCTGGTTGCTCTGGCAAGAGAGAGGGGTCGTCAACTCCGTAGTCGAACTGGTCAGCAGCAGCGTCGGTCTCGTAGTCTACCGGAGAGAAGAGGGGGAAGAAATAATGAATACAGAGCAAACAAAGCATCACAAAATATA
>NW_021276870.1:0-1049 GCF_002162155.2 Triticum dicoccoides | reverse complement strand
TGATCAGAAATGATGTAGAATTTCTAGAAAGCATATAGGGTTATTTGAAAGGTGTTTTTCAATAGAAAGCCTGGATTAAGCTACTTGAACATTGAGCATCAAGATCTATAAGGATAGATCAAAATGCTTAATAATACTTTCAAATGAGCACATACCTTGACATGATCTTGAAGGTGTTCAAGATGGACCAGTCAAAGAAGGAGTTCTTGCCTGAGTTGTAAGGTACGAAGTTAAGACTTAAAGCTCGACCACGGCAGAATAGAGAGAAAGGACGAAGGTCGTCCCCTATGCTTAAGACGTAGGCTCTTCAGTATGCTATGCTGTGTACCGCACCTGAAGTGTGCCTTGCCATGAGTCAGTCAAGGGGTACAAGAGTGATCCAAGAATGGATCACAGGACAGCGGTCAAAGTTATCCTTAGTAACTAGTGGACTAAGGAATTTTCTCAATTATGGAGGTGGTAAAGGGGTTCGTCGTAAAGGGTTACGTCGATGCAAGCTTAACACCTATCCGGATAGCTCTGAGTAGAGATACCGGATACGTATAATGGAGCAACAATTTAGAATAGCTCCAAGTAGAACAGTTATTTGGAATAGCTCCAAGTAGAACGTGGTAGCTGCATCTAGGAGATGACATAGAGATTTGTAAAGCACACACGGATCTGAAAGGTTCAGACCCGTTGACTATAACCTCTCTCACAAGCATAACATGATCAAACCCAGAACTCATCGAGTGTTAATCACATGGTAAATGTGAACTAGATTATTGACTCTAGTAAACTCTTTGGGTGCTAGTCACATGGGGATGTGACCTTGAGTGTTAATCACATATCGATGTGAACTAGATTATTGACTCTAGTGCAAGTGGGAGACTGTTGGAAATATGCCCTAGAGGCAATAATAAATTGATTATTATTATATTTCCTTGTTCATGATAATCGTTTATTATCCATGCTAGAATTGTATTGATAGGAAACTCAGATACATGTGTGGATACATAGACAACACCATGTCCCTAGTAAGCCTCTAGTTGACTAGCTCGTTAATCAAT
>NW_021276869.1:0-3600 GCF_002162155.2 Triticum dicoccoides | reverse complement strand
ATCCATGATTAAAATAACTCTCAAACTTCCATGTGTGAATCACGATCCAATCCCCGTCTACGAGCATGGCTAAGCAATAAATAAGCATAATGTATATTCCCGGGGTGATCAAAAGGTATTAGGTTCCTACCTCAAGCACTACAACCAAAACCACATGTTCCCAATCCTACTCATGCAAATATTTGAGGGGCAAAACTAATGCACAGTAAAAACTAGGTATAAAAGAGTATGATCAAAGTGTAACTTGCCTTGCTAACGATCGGCAAACTCTAGAGATTCGCAGTAACAAGCTTCGCACTTCGTGTAATCTAGCATAGACAAACAATAGCATACATAAGCAATCACTCAAACAAAATGAGAGGAAAACCGAGAAAAGATCCAAATCGAACACGAAACAAGCAAATGACTTAAACCAACAAAAGTCAAACCTAACAGTAATATTATCATGTGTATTAGATCTTAACAGTATGTACATGTGATTAGCTATGATTTGCAAAAGATTCAACTCAAACGGAGCAACGAAACTCAAAATACGAACGAAACAAGATCGTTTACTAATCTCGACTAAACTCAAATTTTACAGTACCAAAATCATGTTCAAGTTGGTTAACTGGAAAGAACAGAAGATTTGAAGATTTAGGCGCTGGTTTCATCTAATTTGGATAAACGAGTAAAAAGTTATGCTAGTTTAAAGATCAGGGACTAAATCGCAATAAAACTATTCGCGGATAGGTCCCTGGACGAAAATAAACTAAAAAGAAAAATCCTACAGCGCGAATGTTCGCTATCTAAACTTAACCGGCAAAAATCGTTCGTTATAACGAACGAACAAACGGGTGTTTGTTAAAAAAATAAAATCAGACAAAAAACCGATCTAACTAAACGAACCGTCTAAACTTAAAAAACAACAAAACCCTAATAAAGCCGATCTAGGTTTTTACCTAAAAACCAACGGGGTCGGCGGCGGATTCCGGCGAGTCGGCGGTGGCGGCAAGCGATGGCCCGGCGGCGGCGCGGGCGTTTGGGGTGGTGCGGGACGGCGACAGCGGCTTGCGCGGGCAGCAGTGGGCTCATGCAGCGACAGGGCTTGCGGCGGCGAGGGAGGCGGTGGTGGCGGTGCGGACAGGGTCGAGGAGGCCCCGGGGTGGCTCTATTTAAAGGGGGCAGCTCGGCCCCGCGAGGAGTCCCGGGCGGCAACGGCGGCTCTCCCGTGTCCCGGCCAGACTCGGGGACGGCGGCGGAGGTGGTGGTGCGGCGCGGGCAGCCCTGCTCGGCTGGGCCTTCGGCCTAGTCGGGCGGGAAGAACTTTTTAAAAAAATAATAATTTCGCCCGAAAGGAAAAATCCTAATGAAATATAAAAAATTCTAAAAATTCCAGAAACAATTTTCGCCGTCCAAACCTAATATTTAGGACAAGATGAACATTTTTCTGGACTAACATGCAATTTTCAAAAATGCAATATTTTTCTAATTCAATTAAAATAGCAAATAAAATTCCAATAAAATCATAATTTGATTTTGAAATTCTTTCTCCAGTATTTCTCTTAATTTGAAGAATTCATATTATCTTCTCTCATTTATTTTTTTAATATTGGAAATAATTGGAGAGAAAAATAATAAAATCAAATTGATCCTTTCTTCAAATTTGATATAAATTCAAATATAATTTTTGTGAAACCTCCAACTCTCTCCTTAGGTCCTTGAGTTGCTTAAGATTTCTAGGATCTCAACCAAATGCAAGAATAAATATGATATGCATATAATGATCTATGTATAACATCCAAATTGAAAATTGGGATGTTACAATGCTATAAAAGAGAATATTATACGATTAATATTATAGGTAGCATTTCACATCAAAAATTCTGTTTTTGTCATTTACCTACTGGAGGACGAGCAGGAATTAAGCTTGGGGATACTTGGTACGTCTCAACGTATCTATAATTTTTTATTGTTCCATGTTATTATAGCATCAATCTTGGAAGTTTTATATATATTTACAAGCAACTTTATATCATTTTTTGGGACTAACCTATTAACTTAGTGCCCAGTGCCAGCTGTTGTTTTTTGCTTGTTTTTGACTTTGCAGAATATCAATACCAAACAAAGTCCATATGCCACAAAACTTTTTGGAGATTTTTTTTTGGAAATAAGAGACCCTAAAAGCTTTTGGAGCCCACGAGAAGATAGAGGAGTGGCCCACTAGGCACCAGGGCGTGCTAGGGGCCTCTAGCGCTCCCTGGTACCTAGTGGGGCCCACAAACCTCTGTTTGACCTAACTCTGCCTCTATAAATGCTCTCAAATCGGGAAACCTACCAAGGAGTCCACGAAATACTTTTTTTGTCGCCGTAAGCCTCTGGTCTCGAGAGATCCCATCTGGGCCTTTTCTAGCACTCTGCTGGAGGGGGAAACGATCACGGAGGGGTTCTTCATCATCCTTGCTGCCCCTTCATTGATGCGTGAGTAGTTTACCACAGACCTACGGGTCCATAGTTAGTATCTAGATGGCTTATTCTCTATTTTTGATTCTCAATACAATGTTCTCCTTGTTGTTCTTGGAGATCTATTTGACGTAATGACTTTTTGCGGTGTGTTTGTTGGGATCCGATGAATTCTGAGTTTATGATCAGATCTATCCATGAATATTATTTGAGTTTTCTCTGAACTCTTTTATGCATGATTAATATAGCCTCGTACTTCTTTTTCGATTTATTGGTTTGGTTTGGCCAACTAGATTGATTTATCTTGCCATGGGAAGAGGTGCTTTGTAAGGGTTTCGATCTTGCGGTGCTCAATCCTAGTGACAGATGGGGACATGACATGTATGTATCGTTGCTATTAAGGGTAACAATATGGGGTTTATTCATACGTGAGTTTATCTTGTCTACATCATGTCAGCTTGCTTAATGCATTACTCTGCTTTTCATGAACTTAATACACTAGATGCATGCTGGATAGCGGTTGATGTGTGGAGTAATAGTAGTAGATGCAGAATTGTTTCGGTCTACTAATCTTAGACGTGATGCCTATTTGTTTGATCATTTCCTTGGATATCGTCATAATTATTTGCTTTTCTATCAATTTCCCAATGGTAATTTGTTTACTCGTCGTATGTTATTTTCTCGAGAGAAGCCTCTAGTGAAAACTATGGCCCCCGGGTCTATATTTTCTCATATAAATCCTAAAAATACCTTTCTGCAATTTTATTTTATTTATTTTAGCTTGTATTTTTTTATATCTATCTATCAAAAACTATACAATTTAAGCTTGCTCGTAACCGTTGAGGGATTGACAACCCCTCTACGCGTTGGGTTGGAAGTATTTGTCTTTTGTGTGTAGGTGTTGTTTACATAGTGTTGCTTGGTTCTTCTACTGGATTGATAACCTTGGTTTCATAAATGATGGAAATACTTATCTCTACTATACTGCATCATCCTCTCCTCTTCGAGGAAATCCCAACGCAGCTCACAAGTAGCAGCCGCTGACAAAGGTGTACGACAAGCTAGTAACCCTGGCCACCACCTAAGCCACTCACAAAGGTGTCCCACATGCCAGTAATTGCGACCACCACCTATGACCATGCAACCACTGATAGAGGT
>NW_021276868.1:0-1187 GCF_002162155.2 Triticum dicoccoides | reverse complement strand
ACTCTAATGCATGCACTAGGCATTGTCAGAACTAGGGATGTGACAACTCACCCCCACTAAACAAGAATCTCGTCTCGAGATTCAAGCGTAGGGTAAGGTGAAGGGGAAACGCAAACTAGTATACTCTTCACGATCCAGGTTGCACTTCATAGGAACGTTGATTCGATCACCATTATTGTCTTGATGTCTTGCTCTGAGAAATCCTGCCAACATGACATGGAGGGAAGAAGGAGACTCTAGAAGGGTCGATCTTCTCGAAGATCGAACAACTCACGGAATGAGACATAGGACCATCTCTCGGGTTGAGACACGAGATACACATCAAGAGGGGTGGAAAGAAACGGATGACGAAGGTTCACTAGGTAGACAACAATTTCACGCTTAAGAAGGTGGTAATCGATTGTCAACGTAGCGAGGAGTTGAGTTGCCATGAAACCACAACGAGACACCTTCGGAACCGTGACTCGTAGATATCTCCCCTTAAGTGGCAAAAAGAATTACCTTTGACTCAGAGATCATTGAAACTCTTTAAACCAGCCTAAGACAATTCTCGAGCGATCGTTTGGAGGGGGTCGGTAGAATGGCATACTCAAACTTGGATGATGTGGATTACCTTGTTGAAGACAACGTAATGGATGAGTTTGCTTATCACCGAAAATGGAAGAGACCCATGGTAGAATGGCATATTGGCGGTGCAAGCTGGGAACAAAATGCAAATGCTGAGAATAATTCTGGTAACTGGGGAAGAGCCCAACAATAGGGAGTGAATTCACTGTTTGAAGAGGTCATAGCATTGCCGAGGAAACTGAGAGTAATCCCAGTTAGAGCCGATGATAACACGTAACGCTTGTGCGTGCTCTCAAGAACTTGAGCATTTCCACATTCATCAAGGTTTTACCAACATCCGTGTCAAGGATCCTGGCAACACAACATACCACCATGATGAACAACGATGGACGAGGCAGATGCATAGGAAGATAACATCAACTCAGATTTCACCCTAGCGAGGCCAAGGAAACAAAATCTGGATGATCGACCGAGAGACATTTAGCACTCCGCTTCTAATGTTCTCCTTGATGTGCTGGTGTACCCATTCATAGATATGGTTTGATATCTAGAATCATCAAGTAAAAGGTCGGACTTCGGGAATACAAAAATCCATAGGGGCAACTAGGGAGTAAACCCTA